>NW_004524640.1:4580734-4587250 GCF_000260255.1 Octodon degus
GTTTATCAATAAAACTTTGAAAAGAAAAAATAAATAAATAAATAAATAAATAAAATAAAATAAAATTCTAGGCTTCAATCCAAAGGCAAATATTTACACTGCTTATTAAAAATTAAAAGCATACTAAAGACTAAGACTATAATTATAACCAATGCAAGGAAAATGCACTATATTAAGAGTACTCCTGTAAAAATATAATCTAAAAGAAATACATATGAGGGAAATGAACTGAAAATTCAGACAAAAAACGGAAATGAATATCTAAAAACTTAGCCTCACTAAAAACTGAATAATTGTTACATTAAAAATAATTAAATACTTTATGCTTTCTACATGTATTAAAGCATTACTCTTAAAATTCTTCCTTGTGGCACGGGACCCATAAGACCTGCCCTATTACACACATGCTGATGAGCCTGAGGAGCAATGTTTATGCCCTCCTGTTAGTAGTTCCTTTCTTTTCTTTTCTTTTTTTTTTTCCTACAGAACCAGGGATTGAACTCAAGCCCCTACGCTTGCCAGGGAAGCACTCATTCTAAAGAGCCATCTCCCCAGCTCCTTAGTAGTTTCTTTTCTAAGGCTCTGTCTTTAAAAAACGACAAAGATGTAAATGAAATTTTATGTAGACATTAGTATGAATAAAGCACATGAACCTATAGGAGAACACATAATAGCCAATACATGATAGCATAGCACATAAAAAATAACCCATCTACATGATAATAAACTGACTAAGAATTTTGACTCTCAAGAATAACTGATCAAAATCGATTAGGTGAGAAATGCACTATTTGGTACTTTATTTAGAGTGACAATTTCAATTGTATAAAAGCAATGGAGATTTGGATCAAAATACCTAAGAAACTAATGGAGATTTTTGTCTAACTTTCAAGATATCAGGTTATTTTACTTTTCACTGCTTTTTATTTTTGCAATTGTCTAAACTATAAAGAGTTCTAAAATACATCATTAAAAATATTTTAGAAACAATGAACAGATTATTAGATCTTAGCGTTTGGGTCTCCAATTCACACTTTAACACTATAAATGACAGTGAACTCCTTAGCATCATGAAAGAAAAACTATTTCCACTGCATCTAGATTTTCTGACAACTCCTAAAGAATATAGATCATTACACACACCTTGTAGTTATTTTACAGACACCAAAAAATAAGCCCTGGCTTCCAAAGAAACCATTCTCTGACCACTAAATGATTCAAACGTATCTGTATCAAATCTCACTGGAGGACAGGTGTGGTGGTGCATACCTGGAATCCCAGCACTCAGGAAGCAGAGCTAGGAAGAACTTGGAGTTCAAGGCTACCCTGGACTCCAAAGTGACTTCAGGACTCATCTGAACCACAGAGCAAAACCTTGTCTCAAAAAGAGAAACAAAACTCATTGCCTTTCATTTTAATTTTATTGAAACAATCGTCACAGTTATAGCCTCTTTTGAGCATTTAAGCTGGTTCTGGGCACTGTTATAAATGCAATATGTATTAATTTACACAGTCCTCTTAACAACCACTATTATCCCCATTTCATAACAGCCGAAACTGAGGATTAGAGAGGTTAAGTTATAAGAACTCAGGGGGATTTGAACATGGACAATATGGTTCCAGGACCTTAACATTATGCTGGAATTATTGGAGAAATTAAAATGTTTACCTAATTTACATTAATATCAGAGAGATTTGTTATTTTCTAGCAGGGGGTTCTGACTTGGAAGAGTAGTAGAATTATGAAAATCAAGCAAGAGACATCTTAAAACCTAGCGAAAAATTGTTACCCTGAATAAAAATCTCATTATATGCTCACTGTCCTTAACTTCACCTATAAAAAGGCTTCAGACGAGGCATATTCTCTCTAGATTCTATTTACAACTGTCTGCTTTCATTAGCCAAGTTTTTAATATAATTTCAGCAGTTAGAATCTGGAATATTTTATCAAGTATATTTTCAACAGTTACTTGTTCCAGGCCAAGAATACCGTCTTTTATATATCCTTAACATTACATTTTTCTCTATAGTAACACGCAACTGACTAGCATCTCCTAAATTTACACTGGGACACAAAATAGGTAGATCAGGTTTTTAATGTCAAAGTGTAGCATAATATCAGCCAGTCCTTCAAAGTAGAATCAAGAGCTATTTGGGGATTGAGCTTAGGGTAAAGTCAATGAGATATAATCTCAGCATTGAAGACCTTCCACTTATGGCACCTTCTGAAAAACAAGAACATCAAATAGCAAATTTCACATAAACACTCAAGTACACTATTCAGGTGCAATTAAATATAGCAGTCAAACATTTAAGACACTCTCTTATTCCTCACTTCCCTAACTCCATCCATAAACCATCTTGCTTTACAACCTAAAGTGAATGGCTAAAGAAAAAAAAAAGAGAGAGAGACAATAACCTCCTTATTAGAAGCATATGAAATATCTAAAGAAGTAAAAGAGTAGAAAGGATAACCTACAAATAATGAATGCAACACTCATTTTTTAAAGAAAATCTAACTGAGCAGAACATTCAGATAAGCCCAGATAGTTTAGGGTCAAATGCAAGTCTTTGGACATCTTCCAGGCAAATAAGCCTTGAAGAATCACCTCTACTAAAGCAAAGTAAAAGGTGTGCGTGTGCATGCGTGTGTGTGTGTGTGTGTGTGTGTGTGTGTGTGTGTACATGTGTGTGCATGAATCTGTGTGGAATTACTACCATATCATGCAGCCTAAGCTGTAGACACAAATGGACGCTTACTGAAAGGAACCTATAAGGGAATCTATGAGTCTGAGCTGTCAAAATTTTCTGTTGAAGGCAATGATTTAGGCATCAAGGAGACCATCGCATCACTACTGTTTAATAAGAGCCCAAGCAATAATGAGGCACTTAGAAGCTTTGGGAGATTCAAAGCCATATTTCCTAAGAGAATCCTAACACAGTTTCTTTGTGCACATGAGTTTCAACACCTGAGCATATGCAGAATGCTCACCTTCCTTCCTGAAAATTCTTTAATCAGACACTGTTTCTAATTCACAATTCCCAGAAGTATTAACATGATCATCCAGCTTATTTTCTCCGTATCTCTGAATCTGAGTTTTAAAAGATGGGGCTCTCCTATCACCTCTTTTCAGTTTGCATTACATGAGTTCTTACCAACAAAATTCCCACAAAATTGTCAGCCTCAAAAATGACACTGCCAGTAGAGCAGAAAAGGAAATTTTTGCTAATGACTAGACTTTTAAGGCACTGAAACTTTATGCAATGTGGTTTTTTTAGCAGTCAAACTGTAAATAGGTCACACAGTATAAACTGTGTGTAGAATTCTTTGGTATTAAGAAATAATGGGAGATGGGCTGGTGAGATGGCTCAGTGGTCTAAAGCACCTACTTAGAACAAGCTAAGCGAAGCAAAGCCCAGGGACTGCGGTTCAATCCCCCAGCACCACATGCCAGCCAGCCCTGCCCCCTGGTGGGCTGAACTGGCCACACTAAATAAATAAATAAAGTAAAATATATTAAAAAAAAAAAAAGAAAGAATGGGAGAACTTTCTAGAATCACATAAAATTGGAAAGTGACAATCCAAAATTTTTGCATAAAAAGATGAATTATTTCATCGAGACAGATATACTCCGTGCTGCTTATAAATTTAAAAATCAAATGAGTAAAGCATTTTAAAATCACTCCTTTAAGAGATACAAAAGATTTTTTTCTATGGTTTTGGAAATACATCTATAAGTAACGAAGAATTAATTTATTTACCTAAATATCCATCCTAAAATCACTGACTAATTTCTAATATTCCTAAAGCCCAGGTTTACATAACTCATATTTCTAAAATTCTTTTATGTTTATTAAAGAGGTTTACTTTATTTGTGCTTACTTAGTTCAATTATAGTCCGTATTTTGTATAATATATTTGAGATACTTGGTGAATCACTATGATGTTTTAAAATGCTAAAGGGTTGAGATAATTATGAAATAAAACCAGACAAGTGTTAATCCTATTCTTAAAAAAAATCATTCCACATTACATATATAAAATGTGTGCATGTGTATGTTTTTTATACAATACAAAGATAATAAAAGAAACTAGAAATTTAATGAAATATAGAAAGCTGAAATAAACATTATGCTTTGACCCTACCATAAGAACTAAGTCTGATATTCAGTGCTTAAAAGAGTGGTTTTATATCATGCTATCAGTTGACCAGAGTCATCTCTAGATTCTGTTTTCAGGTCAGTCATTCTTTCTTATTCCACAAATATACTAATGACGCTTCATGCACTTTATGCCAGGTAGTAAGTAAGGGGCACAGCAGTGGCCTGAACAAAGAGCTCAGCTACCTGCCTCCTGGATCGGACAGTCTTAATGGCAAAAACAGATGCTATACAAACAATGACAAAAACAGATATTATACAAACAGCCAACCTCCGCTCCCCAAATAGTTACTGAGAAAAAGTAAAGGACACAGTACAGTGGAACTATGGAAGGCATGTGACACAACTTTGCTCCACTGTGGATGATCAGGACAAAAATTCATGATAGGATTCTTAATAGAGTTCATAGACATAACTATGACTAGGAGCAGCAAAAAGCATTTGAGCATGCTAGGCAGAAAGTACCTTGCAGGCAAAGACCCTGAGGTATGAAGGACTTGGGGGCTATGGCTCAGAAAGCAAGAAATGTAAATGCAAAGATAGGAAGCCACACAGGTAGCCAGGCAGGAAAACTGTAATATTAAAGACATGGGCACTTACTCTGAATCTTACTGAAGCCACTGAAGGGCTCTTAAATGAAAGACAGAACCAGATTTGCATTTTGTAATAATCACTGGCTAAAATAAGGAAAACAGAACACAAGAAAAATTGCATAAAAAGAAACATGTGACAATAGTGCCATGCAGCCAAAATGTGCTGGGAGTACACACTTGAATTATACGATGGATATGGAAGAAATGGATATTTGTGGAAAGAATCAATGAGATACAGAGAATGCTGCAGTGCGTCAGGCAGGTCCCCAGTTGGAACCAAGTCACTCCCCACCCCAGGTGGGAAGCTGGCTGCAGATAGAGCACAACTGAGTCATCCTTGGACAATGGCAATTCAGAGAAGCTGCCTTATCCAAGGGAGTACCTGATGACTGGGAGTGAGGGAAAGGGATAGGTGCTACAGTGGCTCAGCCCACCTGCCTCATGTGGGGACAGTGCCACAGGGTCTGTACTGCGGAGGAGCCTTCCAGGTCACCATGTACCCCACTCAATCTGCCTCATCTCTTCTCATCTCCCTCTCAAACTTATTTTCCAACCTAAACATTGAAGCATTTTTCTGTTTGTTTGTTTTCAAAGTATGTACGTTATTTCACACCCATTACTAAATAAAGTGCTTTGAAAGGTTGTGTATTTATAGAACAGTATTTTAAGATCATTTAAGACTCAGTATTAGGCGGAACCAAATAAATTAAGTGCTACTCAACACAACAATATCTTGTCAAAGCTTTGGCACCCCACTTGCTACCCAGAGAATTAAAATCCAAGAGACCAGCTTGACACAGCTAATCCACCTACAGATTTTTCATTGATTGGTTTCCCTCTAAAACTGGTAAGCAGTGTCATTTAAATATCCAGGATCCAAAGCTGGCGGACAAGTTTCTGAATCTGGTAAGAACCAGTAGACACTCAATGAGCTTGTCTGATCTATAAAACAGAGTGTTCAGCCCAGCGATTTGAGCACATCCTTTCTGCTTCATTGGTCACTAATGTATTTTCTGTGCAGTTCAATTGAGACCAGCACTCCTTTTAGCCCTCCTCTTTTGAGGGAATGGTTGACACTGTCTGAAGGTCTCACTGAAAAGGAGAGCCCTTTGATTGGGAACCTCAAAAAAAAAAAAAAAAAAGAACTGTATCAAGGGCACACCTTCTACTTCAGAAGTACACATTCACTTATTTAAAGCCCAGCAAGTGAAGTCTGATTGTCTGAGGATTTTTTCTTAGTTCATTTTTACAAAGCACACATCCCCACTGAGGTAGCCGAATCCAGGGAGAAAACTCAACAAGACCCCTAATCCAATGCATGAATTCAGTGCATTCAGCATTTCTAGCTCCATTTGGGAAACCAAGTTAAGTTTTTGTAATTCTTTTTTTTCCCCTGGTGCATAGATTTTGCTATTGAGGAAAAAGCCAATCTTATAAAAATGTTACAATATAAAAGACCTAATATTGTTATATAATTATAAAGATGTTATATAATTTCTAAAGATGACACATAATATACTCACAACCCTTCTTATAATAGAGGTTCAAGCCAGGTATGGTGGCACACACCTGTATTCCCAGCACTCAGGAGGCTGAAGCAGGAGGATTATTGCAAGTTCCAGACCAGCCTGGGCTACAAAGTTAACTCAAGGCCAGCCTAAACTGCATGGTGAGACCCTGTCTCAGAAAGAAAGAAAGAAAGAAAGAAAGAAAGAAAGAAAGAAAGAAAGAAAGAAAGAAAGAAAGAAAGAAAGAAAGAAAG
>NW_004524640.1:4587350-4634339 GCF_000260255.1 Octodon degus
AAAGAAAGAAAGAAAGAAAGAAAGAAAATAATAATAATAATAATAATAATAATAATAATAATAAAGGTTCAATTTGGCAAGGTTAGAGTAAAAACACCTGAACTTTTAAAAATTTTTTAAAAAATGTTTTATTGAGTCTATTCTTATAATAATGAGTTGTTTTAAAATCTAACTAGAGACATGCCTGTAAATTATGTTTTCTTTTAGACCAGCATGACCCTTACCTTATGCTTCTTAGTAACACAGAGAGTTAAATTTTACCAGTTAACGTGTCTCTACAGGCACCTGAGATGAATATACACTAAACAAATGAAAAGACACACAAGACAAATGAATATGTTCAACATCATTGGTCATTCAAGAGATGCAAATTAAAACAAAGCTAAGATACAATCTTAAGCAGAAAGAAGCACTATCATCAAAAAGTAAATCAAAGGGCCAGGGAGATGGCTCAGTGAAATAAGCACTTCCCTGGCAAGTGCAAGGGCCTGAGTTCAATCCCTGGTTCTGCCAAAAAAAAAAAAAAAAAGTAAATCAAGAGTAAGTTCTGGAGAGGCTGTGGAAAAAGGAATTGTTCCCCACTGTGGTTTGGAGTGCAGGCATTGGGAATGCAGGAACAACCATTATGGAAATCAGTATGAACATTCCTCAAAAAACTAGGGTTGGAGGTTCCATTCAAGCCAGCTATTCCCCTCATAGGTATTTTCCAAAAGAACTGAAATCATCATACCACAGAGAAATATGTGTACCCATGTTTATAGCAGCACAACTTGTCATAGCTAAATCTTGGAAACAATCCAAATGGCCATCAACTGAGAAACAGATAAAAAGATAAGGTATTTTACACAATGGAGCATTATTCAGCTTTAAAAAAGATAAATTTGAGGCTTTTGTAGATAAATGGATGCAACTGTGTCTCAGTTACATTTCTGTTGTTGCTGAGACAAAATACCTGACACCTAAAATTAAAGAAGGAAAGGTTTATTTAGCTCACTTAGAGGAGGTTTCAGTCCATACTCAGCTGGCTCTAAGGCAGAGTGGCACATGGCAGAGGGCAGCAGTTCATAGTGGCATAAAAGAGCAAAACAGCAAGAGCAAAAGGGGAGGAACAGCAGCAATAATGGCTACAGAGAACAAGTCTGTCTCCCTTATGTAGCATCTAGGCTATGTGCCCTAGGATGGGTGTAGCACTCCACCCATAATTCCAGCAGCACTCAGACCTATAATCCCAGCCTTGAATCATGACTTAATCATAGAATCTAGGACAATGCCCCATGACTGCATGACGCTTTGAAGGGACACCTAGACACAAACCATAACATTCTGCCCCTGGCCTCCCCAAAGATTCATATACATTTCTTTATGCAAAAGGCATTTCAGTCTAATTCTAAGAGTTGCCAAAGTCGTAACAGTTTCAGCATTGCTGAAAAGTCCAAGTCCCAAGCCTTCTCTGAGATCTAAGGCAAACTCTTAGCTGTGAGCCCATGTACAAATAAAAACTTAAAACACTTCCAACACTCAATTGTACAAGAAAAGCATTACCATTCCAAAAGGTACAAACAACAGGATACAAAGCATTGGGATAAAAGCAAGTCTAAAATCCAGCAGGGCAAACATTAAGTCCTGTAGTTTCAAATGGAACAACCAAAGCAATCTGTGGCAAACTGTAAGCTCCAGGTGGCTCCGCCCCTGTGGCACTTCTAATGGTTGTAGCTCCCATGGCTTCTTCCTTAGGCTGGCTTTGCTCCCTCCTTCCAGTTCCATTTAGATGATCCACATTCCTGGCTTTCCCAAACTTCTGGGGTCTCCGCTGAATAGGCTTCTCACTCACAGCTTTACACACTGCCCTCGCAGGGGTACACTGCCTGGCCTCCCAGGCCTTCTGAAATCAAAGTGGAAACCTTTTTAACCTCAGAACTTCTGCATTCTGCCTGCCCCTAAAACCAACATCATGGGGATGATGCCAAGGTCTGCTGCCAGCTGAAGCATTAGCCAGGCTTCTCTCTTGGCTGTAGGGATTGAGGGCCTGGATCACTGAGCACTCAGACCCTGATTCCAAGGAACAAATTCTCTATGCCAATGCCATTCTGGAACCTGGTGTGGCTACCACCACCATTCTGAAACATGGCACTCTGTAACTTTCTCATCAAAGCAAAGTCCTTCACCCTTGCAATTCTTTTTGTTGTGGTAGTTGTTTGAATTTTTTTTTTTTTTTTTTGTTAAGGGTCTACAGGGTGTACAGGGTCTCACTATGTAGATTGGACTCAGTGATCTGCCTGTGGTCAGCCTCCCAAAGAGCTGGGATTACAGGTACATACTACCATGCCCAGTCTCAATTGCGAGCTCAGTGCACTTTGGAGTCAGGGTTGGCACAGCATGCCCAGGATCGAACCCCCACTGCTGCATCTGCTAAGCAGGTGCTTTAATCCTCTGAGTTATTTGGCCGGCCCCACCCTTGGAATTCTGATCTTGCAAAGGGTGGATACCTACCACCTCCTGTGATGCCCTCAGGACATCCTTTCCATTCTCTGGTTCCTTCTCAGCAATGGAGATCCTCTCAGCTCTATCTTTGCAGTCCACAGCTTTATTGGAGCTTCCTTTCTGCCCAAACTCACATTTTAAATTACCCTTCCAGATTCTTTGCTCTTGATTCTCAACAGAAATCAGACTAAAAGCCCCAACAATTACCATTCCATTGTCTCAACATTCAATTCCCTTGAAATTTCTTTTGCAAGACTAATCAGTCTGCAGCGCTTAATCTCAGTCTCAGGCAACGTCTGTGGACATGAGCAAAATGCAGACAAACTTTCTACCAAGCCATAACACATATTATCTGGAGTCCAACAACCAATGCACTCCTGCTTCCCAGAAGAAACTTCCTGTGCCTGGTCTGATAGCATTCTATCAGCCTTCTAGTCCTCTGAGCTCTGACCTGAATCTCCCATACAGAACAGCTGAAGGTGTTCCACTGCTTCTGTTGTAGAGGACATCTCCGAACCCTTCTTATCTCTTCCCATAAGCCATTCTCAAAGGGTTGAAATCCACATGGTCAGGTTTAGTCATAGGAACGACCTCTTCTCTAGTACCAAATTGTCTCAGTTACTTTTCTCTCATTGCTGGGACAAAATACCCAACACCCAAAATTAAGGAAGAAAAGGTTTATTTAGCTCAGTTAGTGGAGGTTTCAGTTCATACTCAGTTGGCTCCAAGGCAGAGTAGCACGTGAAAGAGGGCAGCAGTTCATGATGGTGTAAAACAGCAAAACAACAAGAGTGAATGGGAGGAGCATCAGCAACAATGGCCACAGAGAACAAGTCTGTCTCCCTTGTATTGAGGCTATGTGCCCCAGACTGGGCGTAACACTCACACCCATAATCCCAGCACTATTCAGATTTATAATCCCAGCCTTGGATCATGAATTAATCACAAACTCTAGAATCATGCCCCTTGACTGCATGAGGCTTTGTGGGGACATCTATACACAAACTATAACATTTTGAGACTATACTGGTGAAATAAATCAGATCCACACGTCCAAGCATAGTATTGTCTCACTAGTGTCAGAACCTGAAAGAATAAATATAGTCTGAAATGTACAATAGATACTTGGAAAGAATTTGTTCAATGGGATGGAAAAACTGGGATGAGGTAAAGGTCAAAAGAAATAAGACAAAAAATATATTTAGGTATATATGTAGGATAGTTTGGATAATTGTACTGTGATTTCTGGTGTTCTTTTGAAAGGAGCAGTTAATGCCCAATTTTTTTAAATTTTTATTCTTATTTTTTCTTTTGAATTTCTTACAAATCTGTTGCTACTGTTGTTTTTTTAACCAATCTTTCACATTTATATCTGGTAACCTGAACAACTAATTTAAAGATAACATCATGCAATACAGCCACTAGTGTTAAATTCCTATTACTTTGTTCAGTGAAATTTTGTATTATTTATAATGCTGATTTTTTCTATCATTATTTTGTATTCTTTAAAAGATAAAAAAATTCTCTAAGTTCTATTGCTAACTATCTTCAAATCAGATTCTTTTAAAGAGACAAACTGCAAAAACAAAGAGTCTCCCTTTAATCATGGGAGATGTGTTCTAGGACCTCCTATGGGTATCCCAAGCCACAGATAATAGTAAACACCTTCCCTTGTGTTTTTCCTATCCATACATACCTTTGACAAACTTTATTAGTTAAACACAGTAAGATTAGCAATAACCATTAAGTAAAATGTAATAATGATAACCATATAATAAAAGTTGTTTAAAACTTATGAACTTTATCTCTAGAATTTGCCATTTGATATTTTTAGCTGGCAGTTGATTGTCACTGGGAATGGTGAGGGCAACTGTACATGGGAGGAGCATTTTTTCTTTTTGCTTTAACAGCTGCTTCCCTTGGAGTCCAGCTATCTTAGATCTAGGTTCCTGAGGGCAGTCTTGGCATTTGTACCTAGCAAAATCACCTCCTCTTTGGCTAGTCCAGCTCTAAGGGTAGTGGTAGCTTTCTGCTAACATTAATCTCCATCTGAGTCCCCTGTGTTACATTCTCCTATAGAGCTACCTATGTTGCAGCCAATGCACTTACTTGAGTCATTTGCAGAGGCCAGATGCAGAAATAAAAAAGTTTATTGGGGTAGGGGTGGGGATGGCAGTGGGCACACAGTACATGACTGAGCACTGACTCTGAAAGGCAGGAGAAGAGAATAGTCATACAGTTTTAGTTCCAGGTCTCGTTCTGAGTCTAGGGAGGTGGTGCTGATATGATTTAGTGCAGACAGAGAAATACTACAAAGCATGGGATTAGCTCGTGACAACAGAACAAAGAAATTTGACATTTTATGTAGAGGTAACTATAACAATGTTTACAAGAAGCGAAGTTAAAGAAACAGAAATTTAAACTTTCTAATGGTACTAGGACACAAAATGACATCGGTTTAGTTTTCTTTTCCATGTCACCTCAGATGGGTTTCGCTTTCTTGAATGATTTCTCACTGACCCAGAGGTTATTCAAAATCATCTCAAAATGAAGTCCTAATTCAATACCACATATAATTTTAATATTCACTCTTAATTCTTTCTGCCTAGAACTTTTGAGGGAAAATTCAAATTCTAAAAAGAAATAAATCAAACAAGGTGGATAGACTCTCACATCTCATCCATAACAATGTTTAAGGCTTCTGTAATCTCCTGCGAGTCCAGGCAGGCTTTCTTCTTACTGTCTTTGCCATCTTTTGCTGCCTGTGACAGGTCTGCCTACAATACTTCTTTATGAATTCTTCTATTTATACTTGATCTTCTCTATTTAACAATCTTCAAATCAAGGTTGTCATAGCATAAGAAAAGGAATATAGAGTAAACCAGCTTGCCTCTTGGCTCCCACATCTCCCTAACCCCTAGTTATGTCATTTTCATTATGATAAAGAATTTAAAAAGAGGTTAAAAAAAGTCATATAAAAGATGTACATGATGACTGACATGGATAAAATAGACATATGCAAAATAAACATTGATACAGTGGATACAGCTGCATATATCTGTGAATAGAACCAGAATATCATCACATGTGCCCTTATGCCTGTACTTTGTTCTCAGCATCACATTTGTACATTTGGTGTCACTTATTATATGTCCCCAAATCCCAAAGTCAGTGTAGGTACATAGAAAATATTTAAGGATATACTAAATGAATAACTGAATGAATGCTCCTGCCAAAATATAAGCTGCTCCAGTTTAGTCATGGGTAAGAAAATTGGAAGAATTGATTTAGAGGAAAGAACCTAAGACAGAAATAGGCAGTGATGGAAGCAACAGAAGCAATACTACAGACCAAAAAAAAAAAAAAAAAAAAAAAAAAAAATTCAACTATATAAGTTGTAAATTAAATTAGGAATTTTGCAAGAAAAAGTTTTAGTGGTACTTCATAACTGGATGACTTCAAAATATAGACTTATGACAAGTTTTCATGGTCATCAAGAAATAAGAGTTATGAAAAACACAAATAATACCCTGAAACTTCTTCCCTTTCAAGATCCTTCTTTCCCCCTGTGTGTTCTACTGCTACTCGGCCAGCTTCTGATCTGGTATTTGACACAAAAGGAGACAATGTAGGAAAGTAGTTCTCACCTCAGGAAAACCACTAGTCCTGGTGTCCAGACCAAGGCCAAGGTGGATGACCTCTGTACCCCTTCACACAACACAAAGCCACAGAGACCTAAGAGTCCTAACTTTTTCAAGTGTTCAAATGACTCTACAGTTCTTATCCATTACAGAATGCTTTTTTGCTCCTCAAACTAAAATGCAATTTGCCAGCTGAAAGCAATGTGTTGAGTGGTCTTTATTTTGATTGTTTGTTTTTTAGGACACATTAGAGTTCCACAAAATATTTTTGACAAAGGCCAAGAAGGCTTCAGACACAAATATAAAACAAATGCTTGTACTTTAAAAGGAAAACTTGGGAGGATATTGATCTTGTATCCAATCATCCAACATATTATTAAAAATGTTCTCTCATCAGCAAATGAAACCATCTGGGTATCAGGTATACTTATAAAAAGAAAACCTGGGCTTCTTGTAAAACCCATCAATTCATATAAAGGAACATGCACATATACTACATGGCATAAGAGTCTTTTAATGATTAAAGAAATTCTTATCTATACAATTTGATTCTGTATTAATGGCTGAGAAAAGGCTTCTCTGCCTAAATACACTCTAGTTCTGTCTAACCACACTTTTTAAACTGGAATAGTTAGTCACACTCCGTGGGATATGAAGCAATGTGCCAGGACAGGAGACTTTCATGAGTGAGACAGACCATAGCCAACACATAAACTTAACAGCCCAGCTCAAGTTCTAGGTGGAGAAAACCTTTCCAGAGACATAGTCCAGTCAGCTTCATATTCCACTGAGCAGCTACCATGAAATTACTTTCTTTCTGTATCTTCCATATTTTAGTTGGATCATCTAAATATTGTAAAAGCTTACTGAAAACAGGATCACAGGCTTTACATCATATTAGCCCAATAGATTCTTTTTTTTTTCTCCAAATGCCTTCAGGGCAGGTTTGGCTGGCTTGAGTTGTGGGGATCGAACCACAGCAACCTGAGCCTGACTGCTTTGTTGAAGCAGCCACTTAAAGAACTGAGCTAAGGGACAGGCCCCCACATTAGCCCAATAGAGTCTATAAACTGCCAGCAGTAATTTTAATAAGATTATAAATATTGATATTGTAAGTAGAAACATCCAAAGACTATATTGACAAATGTGAAAGAATTGCAACTATTACCCTTAATCAGTCATCCTGAAATCCAAAAGAACTTTAAAGTACTACTATTTTACATGTACACTCAATTGAAAATTTTTAATTTTTAATACATTCTGAAGTCTATCCCTACTTTACTGAAGACATCAACAGAACTGTCATGAAGGAGCATGAGTCACACTTGGTATGACTGACTTAATTCAGGGCTTGTTCATAATCACTGCACACTTGTTCTACTGTTCTATAAGTTTACCTTTCTTCTCTCTCTCTGCACTTTCATATAAATTAGGCAGCCAGGAAGAGGGCCTTCTTTTTGAATACCTTCAATCACACCACCCTATCTCAGTGTTGGAGGCTGTGATCAAAACACAATAATACTTCAATAACTTTATGCTTCAACTGACATGTCAATCCTCTTAGAGTACACTTCTGCTTTTCTTCAAAGTTCCAGTCTTCCAGATTCATATCCCTTTAGTGGATAAATGAGTATTGCTGCTACGTAAAAGAAAATTTCCCCACAATTCTACAGATTATCAGGGGGAAATGAAAAGTGGCTAAGAAAAGTCAAAGGAAAAAAGCCTCCAAGACATGCAGCACTGTGTTGAAGCTTGAATAACAGAGAACAACATAAAATACACATTGCCTTCCATACTTCTTATTTTTGTCAATAAAATTCTCAAAAACTACTTTCTTGGGCCAGTGCAATAGCTCAGCAGTCTAAAGTGCCTGCTTAGGCAAGCTTAGGCAAAGCACAGGGACAGAGGTTCAATCCTCAGCACTACGTGCTGTGCCAGCCAGCCCAGGGCAGGCTGAAACAGCCTCCAAAAAAAAAGTACTTTCTTAGAAATTTTTAAGTAGTAGTGAAATGCCATTTGCTACAGAAGTGCATGCCAATGTGCTGCTGTTAGTCAATATCATGATTCCGTGAACATCATAAAGTATACACTAGATGTTATAACTAACTAGACACTGAGGACATAAGATTTTTGAACAAGGTACAGTTTATTTTTTTTTCTCAGAGCCACAGTACTAGAGTGACACAACCAAGGGACACGGTAAGTGTGAAGTGCATGCTGGTCCTGTGATTGGAACATGACATTGTCTTAAGTAAACTGTTTTTTATAAGCAAAAAGGGAATCCTCTAAAATAATGCCTAAAAAGTAGGGTACATATCAGTAACAGTCATTTATTATTAGTATCACACACAATACACATTATATCATTATATATGCTATTATTTTTTTAACCATCGGCATTATAGTAGGTTTGTTTACACCAGCACTGCCACACATTTGTGAGTAAAGTATTACACAATGACTCTGTGATGGCTAGGACATCAGTGGCTACCACATCAGTACCTCACAAGAATTTTTCAGCTCCATTATAACCTTACAGACCACCACTGGATACACAGTTCACCAATGGTCGGAACTTCATTATGTAGCATGTGACAGTCATGGCAGTGTCCAAGAGAGATCTTGACATCATTAGAGTTTATTGTACTCTAAATAGTGATTTTATTATCCAAAACACAAAAATCAAAGAATAAGGAGGATTTAACAATAAAATACACGGTTAAAATTTGCCAACACATGCTTTTGGGAATACACTTAAGAAAATGTATTTCAATGATGACAGCCGCCACTTTGATGAACTTTTAAATTTTCTATGTTAACAAATCTAGGACGTGACAGCAGTTTTATACTATGTGTCATGAAGCATAGTGCTAGACAATTTTTCAGCAAAGTTAGGAACACAAATTGCTAAAAACAACATCCTCAAAGTCTCTGAAATCATTGTAGGAAGAATTTCTAAACTGAACCAGCCCCAGAAACCATCCAGAGATGCTTTGAGGAAATTTCAAGTATAAAATGAATGCAGCACATGAGCGGTGTTTCATCACTATTTAATCATGGCAAACAGAAATAAAGAGAAATGTTTTCAAGTTCTAGTCACCTCAGAGATAATATAGTTAGTATAAAAATAAAAACTCACCAGCTTAGCACGTCATTGAGTGCTAAGGAGTCTCTGGATAGTAGGTCTTTGTACAATAAGATGGTTGAATTATAACATTAATAAGCATGCCAACTACTATATCAAAATTCGATAATATTGAAGGAAATTGGGGAGGAACAAAATGTGGAACTTCTTTGCTTTTAAGATATTTAAACAGTTTCATTCAGCTGGCAGCTTCTCTTTCCTCTAGGCAACAGCTTTCTCTTTCACAGTGCCTTCCAAATCTTTGTGCAAAGTTGAAAGAGCTGTAATTTTAATGTAACTATTACATTCAAGACATTAATGACCTGGATCACTGCAAATAACCATGGTAACAGGTGAGAAATCAAAGATACTTAATTTAATTGCCACAGAAAGAAAATAAGTGCAAATAATCTATAATTCTTCCTTTCCAATATGTACATGTTATTTTCTTACTGCATTAATTACCCAATAGTTAGACAGAAATTATCTAGTTGCTGCTCTGTGACTCCCCCTTGTATTCATGTAATGGTTTTCTCTCTAATAACTAATCATTATAATTTCTTACCTCAGCAGTTTAGGCTGCTGTGAACTGAGTAGCATGTTCATTCACTTGACATTAGCAATTTTTAATAACAATAAAAATGATACTTTAAGTATAGTGGAAAGAAATTAAGCTGTTCTTTCAACTTAGGTACCTAAAGGCTACTCCAATTCACTGCCTCTCTATAAATGGCTAATGATCTGGTGCTGCTTCTTAAACAAAGATTGCAAAATTCCTCCCCATTTCTTAACTCTTTTTCTAAGAGTTGCTGGAATGTTCCTAGCGAACCCTCTTTAGATTTGAGGAAAAATTATTGTCTCCCCTATGGACACGATTATACTCATAAATGACTATTTTAAATATTTTGTGGAGTGTTTCCCTTGCTAACCTGGGCACATAACGTTTACTTAAGTATGGATAGATGTACAGATTATGAGGTAGGAATCATAACCAAGGAACAAACTTTTGTAGTTTGTTTTAATTTAGTCCAAACTGTATGCAAGTTAGTAGATAGTTGGCACTTAAATTTCTGGACTGCATCGTGAAATATAGTAAAGGATAATCAGCTGCATAAGTTAAAAATAGTAGAATATTTTCACTATCTCAAATATGGCAACCTACTGCTCATGTATATTGTAGGCAACATTATTCCCATCAGTAGATCCTTTCACTCCTCTTTCACCTAGGAGGAGAAAAGAAACGCTGAAGCCTGTAATTCTGAGATCGCTGAAACAGGATGTGACACAGAAGCAGGCTGAAGAATTCCCACTCTAATCTATTAAAAAAAGTTAATATTTTGCATAGACCAAAGGGCAAGAAAGAGTACGCATTGTGTGTGTGTGTGTGTGTGTGTGTGTGTAGGGGGCTCCTCTTGCCTAACTGAGCACTTTCCTTCCAGTGATTCATGTATAGTTTTGTTCAAAATATGTCTCCAGAACCATCTAAATACTAAACACCGATGAATCAAGATGTCAGGATCCCAGACTATAGACTAGATTAAAAGTAGCCATTGTACTAATACAGAAGAGTAGACTGTGAAAATCTCTCTACAGAGAAATGCAAAGTAATATATTCAACACGGAACAGGCAGATCTAGGCATATCTGGGCATCAGAAAAAGTTCTAGAGGAAACATCATTTCAGGTGATCTGAGAAAGGCAAGTTAGAGATGAAGTTTTCTACATAGGAAAAAAAAATGATTCAAAGGTCAAAGGTGGCTGCACTACATGTAGGAAACAGCAGCAGGGCCAGGGTGCATGGAAGCAGAAAAAAAGGGACAAAAGAAGTGGTCATGGGGGGAAGCAGGCACAGCCCAGGAGACTGATTTTAGTCTGTATCCTTGAACAACAGAAAGCCATTGAATGCTCTGCATTAGGAAAAATCTATGATCAGATTTGCATCTTCAACATCTCTGGGGGTGCTGCAGCAGAGGGTGGCAAGCATGTTACAGAAAGCCTCTCCATTGGGAGGTTATTACAGAATGCAGGAAAGATGGCATCTTGGCCCAGGATGAACAGAAATGAAGATCAAAAGAAGCTGACAGATGAGCAATATTTTAGGTAGCAAAATCAACCAAGGACAACAAAGATAAATGAGAGGAAAGGTGACTGCTGGTGTTTGGCTAATATAATAGGATGGATGGCGATGTCATTTATTAACATATGAACACTAGTGAGGAATCAAGTTGAGTGGGTGGAGAAGGGGTCAATTTACAATTGAAGCTCTAAGGTGCACAGCAATAAGTTTTCATTTTAATGATTAAATTGATATAATTTATATCAAAAATCAAGGGGTCCACTCAATAATGTTTAAATCTAATTGTCTTTCTATTACCTCAAAATAAGGAAAAAAAACTAATATATTCATTCTTCTGTATCCATGGAGAGTGAGCTCTAGAATTCTCTCAGAATGCTAAACTGCAGATACAAAAGTTTTTTATATAAAACAGGAAAATGTTTACACAGCTCATACACTTCTTCCAGTCATGTTAAGTCATCTCTAAATTGCTTGTAATAACTCATATCACACAATGCTGAGTAAATACTTTGTGCAGTTTAAGGTATCCTAAGAAAAAATTCCGAACATATTCAATGCAGACACAATCTCTTTCCAAATAGTTTTTCTGTACTTGGATAAATGCAAAGATAAGCAACAGATATAGAGGATTGACAAAGTACAGTGTGTGTGTGTGTGTGTGTGTGTGTGTGTGTGTGTGTGTGTGTGTTTCACCTCAGCTAACACTTTTTAAAACCTTTTTAGTATGATACAGTCATAAGATTTTAGGAGTAGAAAGGTCACAGCAGGTGTATACAGTTAAAGATTTTCTGCGCACCAAAGCTTAGTTCCAAAGTTATTCGGTGAGTGAGTGAGAATGGTAGCCTTCAGCTAGCCCTTTACTGATAGCCACAGTACAACTCTTTTCAAGACAAGGACTGCATGCATCCCAGCCTGGCTGACATCACCTGGGGGTTCAGGGAATGTGGAGCACATCACACACACACACACACACACACACACACACACACACACACACACATTCAGGTCCATCTCTGGAGGCAATTTGAGTGAGGTCCAGTGTTTATATTTTGAAATGTTATCCAATTTATCTGATGGTTGACCACATACAGGGTGCATGATATCTAATATCCTATGTTATCTTTCCCCAGATTACTGTATAAAATTTTACAAACAACACTGAAGAAACAGAATTGTTTCAAATAAAGTACTTTTAGTTCATGAAACAACCAAAAATGTTTCACCACTGATGTAAATTCAAAGATTTTAAGTTTAAAGTTTGACAAAGACATAAATGATAAGATGCTCTTCTATTTCTATGGTGGAATACCTTATTTTCAGTACAAAAACATTCAATATAAATACTTCCCTTTTATAAAATAAAATTCTTTTGGTTGTGGTAAGGCTTTCCTGGAAATTTAAAACAGTACAGTACTTCTAAAAGTAAAATGTCAGATTTAGGTATTTCATGTTGAGTGTGTGTGTGTGTGTGTGTGTGTGTGTGTGTACATTTGTTTACAACAAAGATAAAATAGGCCAAAAAGGAAAGCAAGATATTCTTTGTTGATTTTAAAATACTTGTAAGGATAAAAAGAAGGAACGTTTTGTACGTAAGAATGAACATTTTCATATAAACAGCATTAAGAGCACATTTTATAAAGAATACAAACAAGATAATAAACAGAGGAAAATGAAAACACGGAATATTACCAACATAACATGAAATAATGCCTCATTTATTGATAACCAAGTCTTCAGTGAAAGGAGTCACAGAGATCAAAGCGAAGCAAAGTGATGATGTAGGACATAAAGGACAGAGAGGTGCAAACACACAGGTAGGGAGCCCGCATATCTGGCTTCAGTGGAAAGATGACTGTCATGAATTATTTTTGTCTTGACTGACCATTATGCCACAGAAACATGCAAATTCCTTCCCTGTTCCTTTCTTTTCAAATTCCATAGCACCTTTTGTTTCTCAGTTCCTCCTCCTCCCTCTCTCTCTCTTTCTCTCTTGGTGGCCATTAACTACACTGACAGTTTGACAGGCTGAAATAAGGAAATAAAACACTTAAACATTGTTTCCTGATGTATGCATTCATCTCTTCTGCCAAACACAGATATTGAGGAGATACTTCACTCCTCCTGTCAGCTCTCTAAATTACACCCCAGCTCCCAGGCAGCTCCATGCTCGGCTCCTCAAGCTCTGCGCACGTTGGTTCCTACTAGAAAGAATATGCAAGAGCTTCAGTCTTTGCACGCAAATCCTTCCTGAATTAATTTTAGTGCTGAGCTTTCTTAAGCAATGAACTGGATTTCTGCATAAAAGCTAATTATTTTCTGATTTTAAAATGAACGGTCAGAATTTAATTTTACTTTTTAGTTTTTGCATGTTTTAACCAACCAACGGTAAATAAATATTAAACCATAGCTTCACATTACTCCTAACCCATGAAGAGTTGTGATTTTTAAAAATGAGCTTCCAACTTACCTAAATATTGACTGTTCTGAGAGATCCAGAGATAAATCAAAAAGATCAAACATGGATTTTCCAAAGCATGTTAGGTCACAAATAATAGATGCTTCTACCATTTTATTTGCATGTGGCAACTACACTCAAGAGTTTTGTACAATACGCCTTGAAAATCTTACAAATAATAATTAAATTTCTTCCAGACAAGACAGCAATAGATTAAAGTTTGAGAGACCAGTCAGGAGTAACATCAGAAGAGCACTGAGTGACTTTCAATTGATTTTTCTACCTGCTCCATATCCATTTACATGAAGGAGAAATTCCAAAGTGAAATATTTAAGAATGCAAACCAGAAAAGGCATGAGAAGCAAGCCAGAGAACATGTTTCCTTGCTGTATGCCTTCAAAGCATTTATCTAGCTCCTACTGTATACACTGCCCAAGCTTATGTCCCATGCAGAATGCAAAGGAGAATCCCATGTGTATCCCGCCTGACTCTTAGGATACTTCATGCAAAGGAAGTGCCACAATTCAGAGGAATCAGAGCAGAAAGCATAAGTGGATTCCAGATGGAGAGACAAATAAAATGCTACAAAATTTGGAAGAGTTAGGGACTCTCCCATCTCCATGGCCCATAACTGGGAATACACAACTCACTTAAGGTATAAGGCCAAACAAATTTCTTCTGTTTAAAAACGAACACACTTTATTGTAATTTAATGCTTTATGTTATATACTGCCACTGGCTATAAAATCTGTCTTATCTACTTGGTTCTTTACCGTGGTTTCAGGCTTGATACAGTGTGAGGCATGTTCCATGGATGAGTGACTTATCCTGTGACAAGCAGTGACTCTGAGTACTCAGAGGACTGTTTTCTGAGGCTCTTACTTACATAACTGCCTATCATATTGAAGATTACCAATAAAATAGCCAAGAGATTCACTTAAAAATGCTGGACTACTTGATGATACCAAAATATAGTAAGGATTAGGTGATTTTTTTTCCAGAGTTGAGGATTTCTTTACTTATGAGAAGCCTCATTTGCTTTGATCACCTTTAGTGACCACAAAACTAATCATAAAGACAATGCACAGGAAAGCAGCATAGTGCCTTTTCTCCTCTTGGTGTTTTATCTTTCCCCTAAAAAAATATTTTTGTTTCTTTCTTTTCTTGTGCCAGGAATTAAGCCAGTCCCTTGCACTTGCCAATCAGCTGTTGCTGCTGAGCTATATCTCCAGCCCAGAACAATACTTTCTTAATTGCCAAAAATCCCCGTCCTCCAAAAATAGTAATGTATTTATTACTAATGTAAATTATTATTAGAAATGAAAGACTATTTAGGATTGTAAAATAAAAAATGTAAGAATAGGTCATTATATAAATGTATTTGAAGACCAGTTGAGTCTAACAAGGCTAATTATCTTTACAATAAATCACTTAGTATACAAATTATTTCACTCTATCATATTATATGCACAATTATAAATACATGTCTTTTTGTCTTTTTACTAGTCTCATGATTACTTTGTAAAGAAAGAAATTTTAGCCCAATATCCAGATAAAGAAAAGGAGGCATGAAAATTAGCTTGGAAGTAAAACAATGTAAGTTCACAGTAGTCTAAAACCTGCAAACATTTCCATTCCAACCATGCAATGCTTGGCAATTATAATATAATGCAACAACGGCAAAGCTGTGGCTTCAAATTTTCTGCTGCTTCACAAAGACATTCTTCTAACATTTTTTTTTGTTTTTGTTTTGTTTTGTTTTGTTTTTGTATTTTAGGGAAGAGTGTACAGGGTGTTCAGGGTCTCACTACTAGATCAGATTCATAGTGATCCACCTTTTTACAGCCTCCCAAGAGCTGGAATTACAGGTGCACCACCACGCCCAGTCTCAACTGCTGTCTCAGCGCGCCCTGGGGGGCAGGACTGGCACCAGTATGGCAGGCCCAGGGATCAAACTCCCAGCCCCTGTGCCTGCTTGCAGGCACTTTCATCTGCTGAGCTATTTGGCCGGCCCTTCTTCTAATAGTTGACACAACTTTAAATTGAATTCTTCTTGTCCAAAGAACATACAACATTCAAACTCATTTCATTTGTAAATATACTGATGATAACATTTTTATCTGATGAAAAAAGTACTAAACACACTGACTCAAAGTACTATTTTGGTTTTGGTGTACTCATTCTCTTTTTTTTTTTTTTTTTTTTTTTCTCGGAACTGGGGATTGAACTCAGGCCCTTGCGCTTGCCAGGGAAGTGCTTATTCTACTGAGCCATCTCCCCGGCCCACTATTTTGGTTTTGGGAGCAAAGATTACACATTAGTATAGGGATGGAAGAGGTCATTCCTCTTGCTGTAGTAGGAAACACAGCAGGATGGTTTCAACTACTTTCTAGACTCGTACACCTTTTGTTTTATCTCACTGCCCTCTCAAATTAGTTGGTAACCCATTTCCTTTTTACTTGTTAAAAAGGAGAGCACAGGAAAAGAACTGTTTCTCTTATTCCCCCACAGCTATACTTTTGGTGTGAGATATGCATAATTCTTACTCCAAAATCTGCACTGTTTGTACTGCAACATGTTGTCTTCCAAAAGTTTCTCCTGGTTTTATGAAGTCATAAGGAACTCTGCTTTGGCTTGCTGTCAGACTGTGTTCTATATGTAATTAATATATATCTTAAGCAGGGTTAAGGAGAAAAGAAAGATTTTTGTCCTCAGACTCTTAAGTCCCTAGAACGATTCTATCTATGTCCTATTCTTGGCTCACAAGACATTTGAGCATCAATGAAGCAAAAGCTCTTCCTTGACCATACTCCCATCTTTCTTAAAACTAAGTTTAAAAATAAGAGTCCTCACTCATAATAATATTATACTTTCAACTTACAATATGGAAAACAAAGGTAATAGCAATAGAATGGACAGCAATAATGGAACTGTATAAAGGTAAGAAAAAGAAGTAAGAGGAAAAAGAATAGGAAGGAAAAAGATGGGGCAGGAGCAACTATAAAGCTAAGAAGGAAAAGAGAAAATTTTTATTCTACCCATGACTTGGTAAAATAAGAGGTTTGCTTTAGGATAAAAATGCCTCTTTCATTACTCACTGATATTTTATTTCTGTGTAACTAACTCTTCAAATAGGTTAATTACAGAAGCAATTAGTCTAGCTACACACAGGATGTCACTATTCTCTTACATAATTAGAACTAACACACATGTTTCAGACAGAAAAAAATATTTGTAAGATAAAATCTCAAGATGCTGCGAACTACTGTCCATGAGATGTTCTTTGGCTAATTCTGCACTCAGACGCCTTTGCTGCCATCATCCTTGTTGACTGAGTAGCACTTATGTTTTATTGTTAAAATTGGAAGGACTTCATATAACTAGGCAAGTCTGCTGAAACTGTAATGGAAAAGTCCAAGCAGAAGAGGAATCGTGGCTCTGGGTAGCTGAACAGAAGTGACTAAGGTCTTATTAGCAAGGCAAATAGATAGGAAAAAGGGAGCTGGAACTGAAAAAGCTAATTCTATTATTAGTTTAAGCAAATGCTCTGACCTAGCAGCCTCTTAGGTTTTTTGTACAAATACTTTATTTTACATATTCCGAGTTTGGAAATTAGTGATTACCGTGGGTAGGAGAGCCAAGTGGTGGACCACACAACATGCTTTTAAAGTGAGGTTTCCTAAAACCTGTATCAATGTAGCTTGGGGCGTGATGGTCCAGTCTTGGTGATACACATAACATCTACACGAAAAGTTGTTACATCACTAATAACAGCATCCATTTTAGCCTGCAACCCCTAACCTCTGATTATTGTTTGTACATTTATCAAAACCAAAGTGATAAATTGCTCTTCAAAAGAATAAATTGCTGTATCTAGTACTAAATACATATTCATAGAGGGCACTCTGTCCTTCTTGATGGTGGCTACCCAGGATGACAAAAATGAAAGCAGCGCATGACACACTAAACATCTACGGTTCATTAGCTTGCTGGTTGACTGCGGTTATAGTGAAAGCAAGGTCTTAGGTCAGAGCCTCAGATTAACCAGTGCATTCCTTTCTCTTCTATGGTCACAGCCGATATTGATGGGCTGTCCCCACAAATTATAGTCAATGCTCACAACACAGTCTGAGAGAGACAGTGACTACTACAGCATAGTGCTCAAATTCTGACACCTATTAAGTGATGTCTCCATTGCATTGCTTCCACCCTTGAGTCATTCTGCTGGGTTCGAATTCTAACTCTGCCTTCGAGGGGCAATTGAACTGTGTGACAAAGTACTCAATTCTTCTCTGTGTCTCAATTTGTTCAGATGAAAAATGGGTGTGAGAGCATTACCTGCTTCTTAGAATATTTAGCAAGTTTAAATGACACATTACATGCAAAATCCAAGAGCAATGTTACATACAAAGTAAATCCTCAATAACCTGTAATTACTATAAATATTCTACAGTAAGTGGTGAGCAAGCAATGACAGAGCTTTTTGTCTAACTGAACACATGCATGTTTACATAAATCTATAATCTATAATGTTTCAATTTAACTTTTAATTAGAAAAAGCAGAACTTGCAATGGCGGCTAAAATTTTACACACTAAGTTCGCTGAGATTTATTAACCCTCTACAGCACTGGAATCTTCCCATAGTCTAGTCAGGCACAAAAATACCTCTGGGATTTCAATCTAGGCTTACCTGAACATCTTGCAAGAAGAAGGCACAAATGGGCTTTCCGCTTCTATTCCAGGGAGTATAAAGCTACCACTGATAACACACAGAGGCAGAAAATTGAGTGTTCTCCCTTCCAGAAGATGCAAGATACCACGGGGAACTTCTCACATCACTTCTTGCAAGAGATCATTGGCTTTAGTGCATCTATTGGGCTTTTGTGTCCTATTTCCTCTTGGGTGTTTGATAGTGGGTGGGTAAGTCAACTAAGCTAGCTAGGCAAATAAGTTGTTTTGACTACACTGCCTACAAATATAGAAGTAAGTGCATACCTATGTTCTTTGCTATATGTGCACCAAGAAACTTCCAGAAGGAATGATCATTAAAAGTGCATTCCAGAAATTATAAAGAAGCCCATTAATATAGTTCCTTTGGTAGAACAATCAAATAAATAATGTTTGCCACTACAAATCACACAAAAAGTGGTTTTAGTCCCATAATCTTTTCACTTAGGGACTTCCTGCTGAGATTCAGTCCTTTTGTGCAGGACAGGAACCTGTAGGTTTTTAAATTACTAATCGTGTATTTTCAGCCACTAGAGTAGCCAATTTGGTCAGCTTTGTAAGCAATCAGATCAATTATGTAGACATTAATGAGTACAAGGGTGTGAGGAAGGGAAATCAACTTGGACACTTAGCCTATGAAATGGACTACAAAGTCATTGCCAGAATAAGTAGTATAAACAACAGCATTCTTCACATCCCAGTTCATCTTTATACAAATTAAGGCATGATACAATTCAAAACAGTTTTGATGCTAGGACCATGTGGTAAGACAAAAGCAACAGGATTAGTAAGAAATTTCTGTTTACCTGGATGGACATGTCGATGGGTGCTAATCTTTCCCGTCTAACCCAACATTTTAGATGACTTTGGTGTTGAATAACTGCATGGATTGGAAGTGACCAATTAGTGATTTTTCTCTTAAATGTTTTAGGATCTTGGAAAAGAAATTACAGTAAACTACACCACTGGGGGAAGAGAGAAAGAGAGAGAGAGAGAGAGAGAGAGAGAGAGAGAGAGAGAGAGAGAGAGTAATATATACAGAAACAAGATGTTCTGATCTAACAGCAGAATCAGGTAATTTGCAAAATAATCAAGACTTATTATTTCTACTACCATTACATAAAAATATACCATGTATATATTGTTAAAATTCAATTATAATTACCAACCATCACTGCCTTTATCTTTACTTAGTATTATTAAAATGATGAAAATTTACTTGGGAAAAAGTTTCTTGCTAAATTTGGCTGAACCTGTCGTACTAATGCCATTCTCTTACTCACTCTGGTTTTTCACCCTTTATTTCTCAAGTGGCTTTTGGCTTTACTGGTTAACAATAATGCAGATTCATTTCATTGCCACATATAGTTTCAGTTTCCCCATCACCTTCTTTCTTTCCTGCCATCACCCCTGGAACACAGCCAGGAGCCATGCTGGAGAGGCGCCAGAGCGTCCTGTTTTTTGGCAGTTTGAGTGCCTCTGTGTATAACTCAGACTTAACTAACTCACCATTTACAATATTGAGTAGAAAGAGCAGGTTAGAATAGTCAGCATTTATAAGTCAGCTGGTTACACAATGCAAAATATATAGCCAACTCTAGAATTTATAGGAATAACATTTAGGTATCGTGTTACTCCTAAAACAATCCAATTTATGAAGTCCCTATTTCATACACATAAAGACTAATCATAAATCATATACATTAAACAGTGTCAACTGCCAAAACATAACTTTCCCACTAAATTCTTCACACTGAGATTAATGAGGTTTTTGAAAGGAAACACGCTTAAATTTTTTTTTCAACCTCTGATTCATTCTCAGTGAACAACATACCCATATATAGGAGCAGGTGTCTGTAGCATGATTTAGAATACCTATGGAACATCTCTGGAAAATATTAACCTTCCCTGAAGTAGAGAGATGTAAGAAGTGAGCTGGGAATGTGGCAAGAACCCAAATCTGTCATCAAACTCAAACTTTCTTTTTTTGCCTTCTCAGTGGAGAATGGATTTAAAACAAACAAACAGAGAAGACCTTTTTGACCAGTTGCCTGACATGTTTTCATCACCAGGCTTTCTGAGAAAATCCAAAGATCACGTAGACAAATGAATTTGTCTTTTAGATTCCTAGTCAAGAAAAATTTTAAAATCAGTAACCAAAATTATCAAGAGTCCTAAAGGGAAACATAAATAGGAAGAAGGATTTCTCCCTCTGTTGCTTCTCCAATCCATGGCCTACTCAGAAAGGCAGTTGTCTTCAGAAATCTATGGTTTGGAATTCTGGATTAAACTCGTACTCTCTGAATATTTTGACAATTCATGTCAGTGAAAGCATTTTCTCTTATTTGAAACTCACACTTGTACAACTCTATTGAACATTGCATCAGAAAAATAGTTTGAATTTCTCCTACAATATTTTGTTCTTTCATCTTTTGCTCTTTATAAAGAATTTATAGGCATGACATTTTCTTCCTGCCTTAACCTACAGCTTAAAAAAATATATTCTTTGATTTGGTTCACTCAAAATTAAAGAATAATTTAATTTTTTCTTAGATATTAAAATAAGTTTATGTTTTAAACATTTAGTCCTCTGATAAACTCAATTGATATATTTCCATTTAGAAAAGCAATACCCTATCATGGCTAAAACTAATGCTGTATCTGAAATACAGAGAAAGAAATGTATACATAGCAAAAACAAAAACTTATAAACCAGTTTTCAATGAATAAACTACTTGCTACTTTCTAGTCACAGATAATTGATAATGTATAAGATATGCTAATATCTAGAAACCAAAACAAAACAAAAATCATACACAAAGAGTGCAGGAGATCCTGGAAACAGGAACTTCTCAACTGAAGCAAGAACTGATAATAAAATGCTTTTTGGAGAGAAATTGGGTTTTATTTAAATAAAACTTGTTCATCTGAAAAGTCACATGCATAGTGAAACCCTGTCTCAAAAAGTCAAAAAAAAAAAAAATCTGTTGTGCAGAAGAAAAGTTCTTCATGTACCCAGTGAAGCAATTTAAACCCTAGGCTAACTCCTCTTATTAATAAAACTGAGGAATCTGTAGTAAAGTAAATCTAGCTATGACCTCCATCTCAGACACTACTAGTCTCCATTTTGATGAAAGGATACTTTCTTCACAATATTAGTAAAAATACACAATCACCTACTTAAGCATTTAAAAAGTGCTAACATTTTTCTATTACTAATATATATTCTATCAATTTTCACTAAATTTCTCAATTGAAAATTTAGAAAATAACTTACTTCTTCAAGGGCTCCAAAATAAAATATAGCTAAAAGGACAACTTCAGGAAATCATATCCCTTTACAAATTACTTTGATACACCCGACCAATACTTTTTAAACTGCATTATGTTGAACGGATTTAGGATGTATATAGACAGGTACCTATTCTAATTATAGCTGTTAAACCAACATTGAGGAAACACATTTTTAATGTTAAAATTTTCTAAGGCTGCCAGGATAAAGTTCTTATCCTGAATAAAAGTATTTGCTCTTTTTCTTATACAAAATAATAGCAAAAAAAAAAAAAACCTTCAGGCTAGATCACTCATTTCTACTTCAGCTGAAAAGAAAATGAAACTTCTTTTTAGTCTTAATTTGGATAACATCACTAAGCTACTTACTATACATTCTACTAGTGTTATGTCATTATTCCAAAAAATAATAATCTCACTAACAAGTTGTTATCCTGGATAGCCACAGGTACCAAGGCTGTTTTGGTTTGTTTCAGAAACCACTGATTTAACATCATTTTTTTCCCCTTTCCATTCTTTTGCAGTGCAATACATTCGGACAAAGTCACACATGTAAACATACATACACACACACACACACACACACACACACACACACAGCATACACTGATCATTTTTAAATGCTTATTACCTTCCCTTATTACCTTCTCTTCATCCACTCTTGCTCCCCCTTATTCCCTTCATCTTATCTCTAAGTTTCTAGAATTGTACCCGAAATTTAACAAGCACAGTCTTTTCTTTATATCCAGGGATAACTGGTTCCATGAACCCTCCCTCCCAGAGCAAAATGCACAGAATTTCAAGTCCCTAATAGAAAACAGTATAGCATCTGCATATGACCTAAACACATCCTTTCACTAACCTTAGATCATTTCTAGAGTAGTTGTAATACCTAATGCAACACCTGTGCACTATATAGTATATATAGATTCAGAGTAATACACAGCATGTGGCAATTTCATATTTTGTATGCTGGAAATTTCTGGAACTTTTTTCAAGTATTTTTTTCATGCAGTTAAATCTAAATTCAAAATTTACTGGTATGGCAGGTTGTGTACACTGGCTGTGATTATCCTGGCAGCAAAGCATATTTTTAATTACCTGGCATCTATATACCCTATTTCAGTTAACCCCATTTCCCTCAAGATACAGTCCAAGTGCCTACTCCATGGAAAAAGATGGAACCAATTGTACTCCATGCTCCAAGAAAGGTATACAGGATTAGTCAGTGACCTAATCAGAATGAGTTCGTACAAAGAGGCTGTCGACCAAGCTTCTGGGAAAGACTCTTTTTCAGCTTGATCTGAAGCCTGAGAGGATAAAATAGTTAAAATAATCCTACTGCTATCATCTTACTACCAACAAACCCAAAAACTGATGTTAAATTCATGGTAGCTAAGAGATGTACAAAATTTAATCTTGTTTACCTTATTTTAATCCACAAGTAGGTTGTGGGCCCAGATTTTTTACACAGGGCAATACATAAACTATCCATGCATACACATATATTCATATCACCTTACTTCACATTTATATAGCTGACTCCATTAGCTTAATTGTTACTAGTTTTCTCTGATATGTCTTACATAATATTCTGCTCTCTGTGTTCTTTACTTCTGTCCATCCTACCTGTCTATCATCTCATCACATATTGTCAAAATCATGAGCCATAAGCCATTTCTTATTTCAGTACAGGAAATGCAGTCAGTTTTCCAGTCCTTTTCAAATGTTTACATAATAAAGGATTATTTTCCGGTTGAGAGAAAGGGATAGGTGAGGAAAGAAGGAGAAAAGGTGACAGAGACAAAGCAAAATAAAATTTTAAAACAGGAATACCCACACAGTAAGTTTTATAAACAACATTAAAAAGATGAGATTTTATTTAGATGCACACAAGAAAATACCATTGGGCTAAACAAGTAACTTCATCATAGATTAGCAGGTTTTTATGCATTCTAATCTCAATTCCAACCAGACTTGGCTGACATAATTATGGGCCCCTGAATGTGACTGCTGGGGTTTAGAACACTTGCCACTTCCTTTGAACTGGCTCTATAAATGCCAAGACTGAGTACTTTAGATTAAATGAATAGATTAATATACATCTTTGGAATATCTATCATTAAGGCTGATTTATGTTCTATTGCCAGCAGTAATTCAAAGAAATGCCATGCTCTTCAAAAAATACTGCATGTTGTTCTCACCACATTGCCAATGTTATGACACCATGTAAGGATGACAATATCTATATTCTTTTGCAGTGGTAACTATTCACAAAAACAAATAGGTATTAAACCACTTAAAGTTTACCTAGGCATCAGCACAGGAATCACTCATATTTATAAAGCTGATGAATGGCCTTTCATTTGTAAATTTATAGTGTATCCATCATTTTTGCAGGGAATCAAGAGGTCATTCAAAAAATTGCCACAACATTTATCTATGCATAGATGATGGATACAGTTTATGAAATTAAATGCTTTTAAAAATTAAAATCATACCGCCAAGGAAAAAGGCATGTAGTTTCCTGGTTTGCTAGCAGCTTAAAATGATCAGAACCGCACTCTCAGCAGTTATGATGCTCAATCTGGGTAGTGTGTTTAAACATTTATTAAATAAGTCCAAATACATCATTGTTAGGGTAGCATAGCATCATTATTAACTACTGGACATGACATCTAACTTACAATTTTGAATTTTATTTTCTAATCCTACTCTGCTAGTAGAAGCTATAAAATATGTAAAATTCTATTAGAAAAACTTTTATATTTACCACATTGACTTCTTATCTTTCTTCAGGATTATGCCCAGCATATTGCATAGTTTCTTATAAGCATATACTATTGTAAACTATTACAATTTTTACCATGCTATAAATAAAATAAAATAATGGTGCTTTGGTTCATGAACTTAATTTATTGTATGATTTGGGGGGAAAATTGGCTACATTTGTGTCAGTGTGGGAAAGATGGCAGAGGTCATGTTCATCACCCAAAGTAGAGTTTGCAAGCAAAATTTTGCCAAATACTCTTGGTTGCAAACCAAATTGTTTGCAACTGAGATATCACTGTACATTCTTTCACTAAAAATTAACATGAAGCATAAGATAGACTTTAGTATAGACTCTACTTATTAAGAAAAATGGATGAAGTAGGAGAAAGAAAAGATAATCATTACTGAACCAATAAAAAGCAACACAACCAGTTTGTACAAGAGACGTATATTGCTGCTCTCTATGATGCATTTGTGTAGCATTCTTAGTCGCTGTTGATTTGCCATCAATACAAACAAGTAGTTTTTTTAAAGTAGTTTTGCTTCTTGAAAAAAATCTATCCTAGAATTTACTAAATCTATAGAATTTACTAAAAACTTGAGGCTCATAGTTTTATTAGTGGTACAGTTGTATGAACAACAATCACCAAAATATTTAACTTTCTTCAACATTAGCTAATTTGTCAAAAATTGCAAATGCTGGCAAGATTCATACGCAAAATAATTCTTGTGTGTGAAGATCTCCATATTCTGCTCAACACAAACATAATGTTAAAAATGAGCACTTTACATACCACCAGTGGATCGCTAACTCCTTGTGAGCAGAAACATAGTTTTCATCATCTTCGGGTCACCAGTGGCCAGCACAGCACCTGGAATATAACACATACCCCAGGATGTATTTGAAAATTGAATGATACAGGGCTTATTGGAATCCTGTGGCAGGTACCAATTCAAAGAAATAACCCTTCTACAAATCAATTTCATCCCCCTGTATCCTACATAAAGTAACAGTGAATATTCTTATAAATGTAAATGATAACTTTATTTTTAACTCAGTTCTCAATAATAATTGCTTCTTCATTCATATTATGTTCTTTTACGGGCTCTTACTTTTGCTGGTCCCAAACAGGCAAGTGTTTGAGATTATGTCCTTTTGGAGATTGGCTTAACAGAGATGCAAATTCTGGTTCAGCAACTTCCTATTTATATATTCTTGGAAAATTACTTAGCTTTGTTAGATCAAACTGTCTGTAAAATAAGGATAATTGGGGTATCTTTCTAATAATGTTGAAAAGATTAAAGGAGATGTTGCTTAGCATGCTGACTAACATAGTATACTGTTGATAAATGATAATTATTATTTGTTTTCATTCCTTTCTCACTCCCACCCCTTTAATGTGGTGAAGAATTAACCTTGCCCAAAGAGACATGGGCCTTTGCCTTCAGCTACTAGGAAGTAATGTCCTGGAACTCAAAATGTCATAGGAGTATCTCTGTTTGCCTAGAGGCATTGGCCGATCTACAGCTTAATGATGTGACTTTGACTGAGGCTTTGGGCCATGTAATATCTGTTTTACCTCAACAAGGAGATAGAAACATCCACAAGAGGCTGGAGACTAAGGGTTGGCCATGTGTGTGTGCTTTCCCCCCACCCCATCGATGATCAAACTCAGGATGTTTCCCTTGCCAAGCAGGCACTTATGCTGTCTCCCTGGCCTTCCCATATGTGTTCTATGTGATAAGTCTCAAGGAAACTCCTAGAAACAATGGCTCAAGTGAGCTCCTCTGGGTGGCAATGCTCTGTGCATACTGTCACACACTGGTGCCAAGAACACAACACCAGAAAACCCTGGATACTCTGTGCTAGGTATGACCCCAGATTCTGGCTTATAATTTCTTTCCTTGGCTGTCTTTAATCTCCATTCTTTTCTTGTAAGAAACTGGGCATATACTAGGTTTCAACATAATCTGAAAATAATATAAATGCAAATGTTAGAGATATTTAGAAATGAATGGGGTGCTTGGGAGACAATTCAGCAGCATAAATGCCTGCCTAGCAATTGCAAGGTCCAGAGTATGATCCCCCCAACACACACACACACACACACACACACACACACACACACACACAAAAGAAGATGAAACAAAGAAAGGAAAAGATTGCATACTGGTAAAATTTCTGAAGATTAGTAATAGTAGATCTATTGAAGTCAGATAGTAATAACTGTGTCATACTATCCTGGTTTTCAAAGTACATTAATTAAATTATTTGTTGTGCAATTGCCTATGCAAAGATTGTCTACATCCTGCATTTTAATTTTATTTTTTTGTGCAGAGTCTCATGTTACAGCTCAAACTCATAGTGATCCTCCTGTTTCAGCCTCCCAGTGTTGGGATAACAGGCATGTGCCACCTTGCTCCGACTCAGTACCCAGCTCAACACACCCAGGGGGTGGGGTTGGTGAGACATGTGGTGCCAGGGATTGACTCCTGGCCCCTGCACTTTCCTAAGCAGGTGCTTAGTCCACTGAGCTATCTCACTGGCCCTTATACCCTGAATTTTAAATAAGCTTATTATAAATAATAATTCCCTAAGTAGAATTCTAAGATGGCTCCCAAGATTTCTTCAGCTTGTCAATATGCTCTGCATAGTTGTTGAAAACATGAATGTGATAGATCATTCTGCTCCTGTGACTAGGTATGTTATCTAACACTGCTAATTTTAAGATGATTATCTGAGTAGACCTAATTTAATCATACAAGTCTTTTAAGTCTTAGTCTGGATGTTAAAGGCAGAGATTCAGAGTGTGAAAAGGTCTTGACATACCTGTGTTCAGAATCTAAAAGTCAAAGGCAGGAATAGAGATAGCCTCCAGAAACCACTGGATACTGTAGCCAGGAACAAAAACAGGACCTCACTTAAAGAACTGAATTCAATCAACAAAAAGATTAATCTATAAATATATTTTACCTCAGAGTCTGAAAATAAGAACAAGGACTGAATCTCCATAATGAACACAGATGCAAAAAATTATCAATAAGGTACTGGGAAACAGAATATAGCTAATTATCAAGAAGATTGTACATCATGATCAAGTAGTATTCACCCCAGGGATACAGGTATGGCTCAACATACACAAACCAATAAATGTAATACACTGTATCAGCAGAGCCAAGGACAATTTATATATATATAATCATCTCAATAGACGCAGAAAAAGAATTTGACAAAGTCAAACACTCATTTACAACAATGACCCTACAGAAAATTAGAAGAGATATGCTTTATTTCAGTCTGACAAAACCCATCTATGGCAAACCAATAGCCAATAAACATCATACTAAATAGACAAAAACTGAAAGCTTTCACTCTAAAATCAGAAACGATAAAAGGTGTCCCACTATTACCACTCACATTCAATATCGTACTTCAAACATTAGCCTGAGAAATTAGCGATTAGACAAAAGAAAGAAATAAAAGGAATAAGGATAGCAAAGGAAGAAGTTATCACATCATTGCAAATGGCATGATACTCTATATAGAAAACCCTAAACTACACCAAAAGATTTCTAGATTTAATAACCAACTTGAGTAGCACAGTAGATACAAACTCAATAGCCAAAAATCAAAAGCATTCCTGTACACAAATAATAAATTCAATGAGAAAAATTAAGGAAAACAATACCTTTTACAGTAGCTTCACATAAAATGAAATACCTAGGAGTCAATCTAATGAAGGAAATAAAAGAAATTTATACTTAAAACTACAGTACTCTGAAAAAAGAGGTTGAAATGGATATTAGAAAATGAAAAGATACACCTTTTTCTTGGATAGGAAGGACTAATGTAGTGATAATGGCCATATTTTCAAAATTGTTGTACAGATAACCAAATTCTAACAGTATTCCTCAAAGAATTAGAGAAAGCAATTCTTAAAATGCATTTGGAACCAGAAGAGAGCTAGAATAGTAAAAGCAATTTTGGACAACAAAGGGAAAGCAGGGGGGTATCACACTCGCTGATGAAAACAGCATGATACTGACAAAAATACAAACAAACAGTCCTGAGCATCAATGGAATAAATGAAAAGATGCTGAAACAACTCCAAATTTACTTCACACCTTATCTTTGACAAAGGAGATATCGTCCTTGGAAGAAAGATAGCATCTTTAATAAATGGTATTGGAAAAACTAAATTTCCACATGCTAAAGACTTAAAACTAGACCCATCTTTCACCATGCACTAATCCTAAAGTTGAAATGGATCAAAGAGCTAAACATTAAAACAGAAACACTAAATCTGCTGGAAGAGAGAATAGGTAGAACTCCTGAAGACACTAGTGTAGGCAAAAACTTTGTGAACAAAACTCCAATCACACAGAAAATATCACAAAGAATCAATAACCAGAACCTCATCTTATTAAAAAGCTTTTACATAGCAAACTAAACTAACAGAGTAAAGAGAAAATCAACAATGTGAGAAAACAAATCTTTGGCAGCTATTTTTCAGAAAAAAAAGACTAATATCTAGAATCTATATAGAACTAAAATGTATCAGGCCCTCCCTGATTTTAAATAACTAATCCAAAAATGGGCATATGAAATGAATAAACACTTCTCATACAAACAAATAGAAACAACAAATAAATATATGAAAGAGGTTCCACATCACTACTCATTAGAAAGATGCAAATTAAAACAATGCTAAGATTCCATCTCACTCCAGATAGAATGGCTATTGTAAAACAATCAACAATAATAAATGCTGGTGGGATAGTAAGGAAAAAGAAATCCTTCTCCACTGTTAGACTGAATGTAGACTAGTGAAACCACTATGGAAATCACAATGGAGATTCCTTAGAAAACTAACACTTGATGTCTCATTTGACCTAAGAATTTCCCTTGTTGGTATCTTCATGAAAGAATTAAAAACATCATACCACAGCAAAATATGCACACCTGTACTTATAAAGGCAGTTGTTCTAAATCTTTGAAATGGCCCAGATGTTCATTAACAGATAAATGGATGAAAACATGCATTTTTTTAATACAATGAAACAGTACTCCACCACAAATAAGGATAAGCTTGAGATATTTATGGCTAAATGGATGCATCTTGAGACTATATTTTTAAGTGAAATAAGCCAGACATATATGTTTAAATACTGCACTGATTCTCTGATGTTAGAAACTGAAAGTGAAAATGAGGATAAAAATGTATAATAGGTATAATGAAATGGACAGAAATTGGTCAAATGGGAAGAGGAACAAGGGAGTGTGGTTAAAAGGGAAGGGACAAGAAAAAGAGAGAATAAAACTAAAAAATTTGAAACAAATCTTTTTGTAAATAAGGAGAAGAAGGGCTGAAAGAGGGGAGGGAAATAGAATGAAAAGAAGACCCAAGATATACCTGTACAGATCCAAATTCCATATGATGAATACTATCAAATACAAATCTAAAATGCAACAATAAAATAAAGCCATCCTCAAAAACTGCATGCTGGCTACCCTGTATACGAGCTTTGTCATATCTTGAGCAGAGAACACAGCCAAGCACCCTCAGACTTCCAACCAGCAGAATCAGGAGATAAGTCAGCATTGTTATCATCTATTACACAGGGACACAGGATATTCAAAGTCTTATTTTTTTAACTTGTAAAGAAAGTACAAATTAGAATCAAAACAGACAAAAATTACAACTGATTCAGAACTTCACTTAACAAAGTAATATGAATTTCATCGTATTTGTTGTCATACAGTGTTGTCTTCCAACCAGTTATTCATAGTACCAGATATATGCATCTAAGACTGGAAGAAGAAAGAAGAGAAATATAAAAGAAATTAAGAAAAAAAAAAGTAAAATCAATTGAATAAAGGAGACAAAACAAATTAAATATTATCTTCTCCTTTCCACAGACCAGTAGAAATTCACAGTGCAGTTGTCCAAACAATCCTGCTTACATACATAGATAAATCTCTTTATACCACCCCCTCTCCTGTCCTCGTCAACTCGGTAACTTTTCCTCTTGAATAAGTTCATTCCCTTTTCCAAGTATCTATTTTACCATACAAATTCCATTTTTCTCTTTCAGTTTCTCACACTAAGGAAAAAATATGATGATTGCATATGCAGATCTGATTTCTTTCATTTAAGAGTATGTTCTCTAGTTGCATCGATTTACTGACAAAATTATCCTGTTTTACAGCAGAATAATACTCTATTGTATAAAAATGCCACATCTTCTTTATCCATTCTTCACTAGTGGGCATCTGGGTTGTCTCCAGGATTTAGCTATGACAAATTGCACTGCTATAAACATGGGTGCACATATATCACTGTGGTATGAGGTTTTCAGTTCTTTTGGAAAAATACTTAGAAGGGGAATAGCTGGTTGGAATGTGACCTCCAATCCTAGGAGGAATTTTTAAGGAATCTCCACACTGATTTTCATAGTGGTTGTACCAATCTGCACTCCTATCAACAGTAGAGAAGTGTTCCTTCTTCTCCACAGCTGCTCCAGCATTTGTTATTGGCTTACTTCTTATTGTTAGCCATTCCTTCTGGGGTAAGACAGAATCTCAGTGTTGTTTTAATTTGAATTTCTCAAATGACCAATGAGGTGAACAGTTTTTCATATATTTACTTGTTATTTTTGTTTCTTCCTCTGAAAAGTATGTACACTGCAAGTCTTTTATTGAATTCTCCCCAGTTTCACTCTGAAACAATCATTTGTGTGCTATACTGAATTGAGTGTATAGACCCCAGATTACTACTCCCAACACTGACAATTCACAGTCCTACTTGGAAACAGAAAAGCAAAAGGAAGGACTAGTCTGTATTTACTGCTTATACATTTGAGCCCTTCGAAAGCTCAGCAAGTCACCTCCTAGATGGCTCTAAGAAAAAAATTCTCCAACAGGCAGTAAGATGCATCCAGTTTTTTTTAGGCCTTTTCATGGGTTAAAGAAGGTGGCAGGGCTGGAGAGATGGCTCAGTGGTCTAAAGCACCTACTTAGAACAAGCTTAGCAAAAGCATCAGGGACCGCGGTTCAATCCCCCAGCACCACATGCCAGCCAGCCCTGCCCCCTGGTGGGCTGAGCTGGCCTCTCTCTCTCTCTCTCTCTCTCTCTCTCTCTCTCTCTCTCTCTCTCTCTCTAATAAATAAATAAATAAAATTTAAAAAAAAAAGAAGGTGGCAGTTGTTTCTTCTTAAGGCAACTATTAGCAAATACCACATGTTCAGTGCAGAACATAGATAATCTCCAAGTATTTGGAATGAGATTAGGGATCACACAAAAGGAATCTATCCCAGGAGCTTTTACAGGAGTGTGCCTCTACAGTAGCTCATCTCACTCCTTTTGTGTTCGCCATAATACTACTATATCATTTTTATAAAGCACAGAGTCTATTATGTTGAATACCCATTCAAAATGTGTTCAGTTCAATGATCTTCAAGTAAAAGTTATCCATTCACTGATTCGGCAAACATTTAAGTGTGTACAACATGCTAAATTTTGGATTAGGTGACAGAAGTATAATGGTGAATAAGACTGACAAGGTGCTTTACTTCTTTCAGTGTGTTTTGCTCTTTCCAAAGTATACTCCCTTTCTGGCTCATTGGAAAAACCATGTTTAATCTTTTTTTTTCTTTTCCATAATTTTATTGAGAAACAAATAGCAATGAGACAGTTTCAAACCAAATTGGTAGGACAGTTTCAGTAATTAACACATTGCATACATTCTTCCTAGTGGTTAACTGCTGTACAAGATGCGGACATGATATCCTACTTACTAACACCTTTAGAACAAATCCCTCCATTCGTTAAGAGAATGTAACTATATATCTATCCTAACCACTTTGAATTCACAGATACAAAATGGACATTCATCTGTATCCCCTTTTAAGCACTAACTCAGCCTTCACTTCTTTGCAGAGCCATATTTTCTACTCTTAAGCAAAATAAAATGTTTCTTCTCTCAAACTGTGTTGAAATTACTTGGGATTTCATGCCTACCTCTTCCATAAGCAAAATACAGGGAGCACATCTAGTAATCATGTGTACCTCAAATTTCTGGATTAAAAAAGTAGTTATGAGTAAGTAAGTCTTCAAGCTTTCACTGGACCAAATTCGTTAAAATCTGGCCACAATATACAGACCTTTCTCAACTTAGTACAGTTGGACTTATCCCTTTTAAACTTTTTAGTGATGCAAAGGTATACCCTTATACACACTGTGTGTTTTGCTTTCAGCACAGTATTCAACACATGAAAATAGTCAACACATAGTTATAAATTGGGCTTTGTGTTAGCTGATTTTGCCCAGCCATAGAATAACTTAACTGTTCTGAGCATGAGGAAGACAAATGTTTACTTAGTAACATCTACATTTACATGTATATTTCTATATTTCATGCATATTGCTGAGTTTTCAACTTATGCAAGTAAGTAAGAAGTACCTGCCCAGAATATGCATACAGTAAAGGGAGCATATTCTCAATTCAGACTGGGAATTGGGCTGGAAGTAGGAACAAATCAATGAAATCACCTGTGGAATCCAACAGGCTTTAGTAAACATGATAATTCTTCCTCTCTGGGACCCTCTGTCTTGAGTATGAGTCCCTGGGGAGGAAGAGTGGCTGGCGCTGTGTGGACACTCTAGTGTGTAAGCAGGAATCAGCCATGTGATTTCATGCCTACCAACAAACCTGTGCTCCAGGAAGGTTTTTCCCCTGAAATTAGAAGCCTATTTTCATCCATAGCTTACTATATTAAATATGTCCTTCCATGCTAGGAGTAGGGAGGAACAATAAGATGAAAGTGTGATATTTCAAATAAATAATGATATATACTGATCTTTATATGCAAAAATATTAGCAAATTCTGAAGTCAAGGTCTCAGTCTCAGGGTCTTGAGGTGTAAGCACATGACAGCAGCACCATATCACCTTTGACATCTTTCATATTCACCACCCCACCCCAGTTGCACTGACATTCAGCATTCACTTTTTCTGCTTTCAACCTTCCCAGTGGGGTGGGAGCTCTGGTGAATAGAGTCTGACTATACCTCCATTTTTCCTTATATTTTTAAAGTAGATAAATTCAATATCATTAGATGTGTATTGAAAATTATTATAATTTTATCCCACTTGAAATTGCTGTAAATCTTTTCTTTTTAACTTCTCTAAACATATTAGACCCACTTAATCCAATACTACTGAAAACTATGTCACCTCCTTCAACACACAAAAGGAATAAGAACTGCAATTTCCTAAGAGTGGAAAAAAGAGATGACCATTTGTACTTCCCACCAGCCTAAAGCATCGTTCCAAGTGTACTCTTACGGAGTCTGCCAAAAAGATACAGGACCTAAAATCCTGAATGGCAGTAAATCTGTGGTCCTACGGCAACTTGCCTGATTTAAACCCTTACGAAATGTGCACTAGGGATCCTTTCATACATTCTAAGAACTGTCCTGTTTTTCTGTCTGATGCAAACATGGCAAGGTACATAGAGAGGCAACAGAGTGATACGGAAGCTGTAGTTGGACTCTGGGCTCCATCTCTCTGATCTGCTAGGAGTTCAGTGTTCTCGGACAAGTTGAATGATTTTGCAGAGCACTACATACATTGTATTAAAATTACACTACTTCAAATATTCTAATCTGATACACATCTACTTCAAGGAGGTGGTAATGTCTCACAGATCTACACCTTTCAAATCTGTAAATGTACTAGGAAGCTAACTGACTTGTCAGTTACAGTAAGAGCACAGGCAACATGGGGAAGAGAGAGAGCGGCCAAATGAAACTTGGGTGATTACAGTATTAGGCACATACCAATTCCACACGACAAATAAAATCATTATGTACCACAAACATGTACTAATAAAAGTAAAAATTACCAAAAAAAAAGTTTTGGTATTTCGTAGTAGTTACTGTAAGTAGATACTGCACTGTTTTACACATATTTTGTGATTTTATTCTCACAAAAATCCTCCTACAAATAACAACTCAGACACAGAGAGAGGAACAAATATCCACTAAGTCACACAGCTAGAATGGCTACAGCTAGCTGTGCTTGCCTGATTAGCAGCATGCATGAGTTTGGTAAAAAAAAAAAAAAAGTGAAAAGTAAATGCTGAAAATACTATATTTTAGAAGTTGTACATAATCATTTCTGAAACAAAAATAGATAAAAATATTTTAAAAACTACCTATCAAAATGTACTTTCATGAATTAATGGTGCACCAACGCAGTCAAAACATAAAAATAAAAAAAGAACTGGGAAAGAGTAGAATCATTTATTTATTTCATTGTGTGAGTAAGGAAAAATAGCCCATGCAGAATAATGGCAGAACTATGCCTAGAATCTGCAAATTCCCCTCTGCCAGCCATCACTCTATATAGTTCTTCCAGTATTTTTGGTAAGATACCAGCACGTGCATTCGTGTTGTCACTATCTGTGTTATCTTATATTTCAGTTTTCATCTCTGTAAGATGCAAGAAATGATGTACATACGCCATAGGTCTGCTGTGAAGATTAAGGTAATTACTGCACATCAAACTATTAGGACCATTCCTAGCACCCAGTAAGCACCTAGTAAGTGCTGGACTTTATTATTACTACAATAGCAATAGCATATTTGGAAAATAAGGAGGTCAAAAGATCAACAGCCACTCAGCAGCATACTGAAGAGATCGTAAAAAGCTTGTTAATAGCATTTGAGATATTCCAGATTTCCCATGTAAAACCTCTACTCCTCAATGTACATTATATAGACAACAGAATTAAATAAATTTTGTCAGAACTAGAGGTGCACACAAAAGCCTCCAAAAAATAATTTTATTAGCAAAATTTCAGCAAGAACTCCTAGATTTCAGTCTTAAGTCTTACAATTGGATATTTGAACTCTAGTACGCCAGATCATATCTTCGAAACTCAGTTACCTTCTTTGTACTTTCGTACATAGGGACCATTTTGTAGTTTCCTCACATTCATTAATTGAGGTCAAAAAGGGGATTTCATGGATTTAAAAAAAAAATTACAAAGTGAACAACATATAACCTTTAATTCCAAAACCTTTTTTTTTTCCCCCCTGTATGGCATCAGATTTCTTGCCATTATTATCTTGGGTGTGATTATAGGAAAACATACATAATTTGCAATTCAAACAGTGTTTAATCTTAAAAGGATTTCCATGGGTGAAAGAAACAGAGAACAAGTCCCCCAGCCCTGTCCTTGGCATAGCCCACCACTTGCTTAAGGGATCTTAACTCATAAAGGCGGAGCAATGTACAGCTTTAAAATGACTTCATTCTCATATTTACATATTTTTAATAGGGCTATGATGAATCTCCTTCCGCTTGACTCCTATTTTGAGCTGTGATATTTTAATCTCCATTCTTGCTGCAACTTAGCAGATGAATGTGCAGTGTGACAGAGCTCAGAGGAAATAGTATAAATAAAGCAAAGTGGAGCTATGACATCTCACATTTTATAGCTTTTTTATTGTAGCCGAAGCATAAACAGAGCACAGCTGTGTTATACTTACCGCTGTGAGCACTCCCTCAATCCTTGCCCCCTATTGCTTTTAAAAAGACAGTGCTCTTATTCAGAAAGCCTAGGCTGTTGGTAGCTGTCCCCATTGGGCCATCCTCTGCCCCAAACCTCCACAGTTGATTCATTTCTCCTCTTACACATGCAGATTTGTCATGTTCCACATCATTCATCTGATTGAGAACCAATATAACAAAGGCAGTGCATACTCTACCACTGCAAAAGCATGCTGCTCTTACCTATTAGAATAACTCCATGATCAGAACAGTGATTTCTAATTCTTCTCAACACACACTGGACCCAAATAATTTACAAATACTCTCATAGGATGAGACCAGAAACTAGCTGGAGGTCCTCAACCTATTGTACTTTCTTAATGCAAGTCCCTTTTCACATGAAATTATATTTTTCACTTTCAAATAAACTCTCAATCCTATTTGGATGAAATTTGGAAATGCCCAAAGGGCCAAACAGAGTTAAAATGTGCAAAATAATTCTACATGCTCATATAATCATCAGTTTTAGCACTGTTCAGGAAGTCTGAGAGAAAGTTCGGTAAAATAGCAATCAACTGCTACACTCTGAAAAGTATAGAGATATATACTCATGGTTGATGGGTCAGAACAAGAACTTGATCTAAGTAAGCCAATCACAGCCCTCCCAAAATATTTTATGTAGGTATCATGAAGAACCACCATGGCTATAAAACCCCCGAACTATAAATGATGGTAAAATTTCCTTCTATATGGAGAAATCTCTAACACAGCAACTAATAAAGCCAACTTTCAAACTGATAGACAAGAGAAAGAAATTAAGCTGTGACAGAGCTGGTCCTGACTGTTCCTGAGGCCTATCTTCCACATTCTTGCCTTTCCCTGTTGGTTATTTGCCTTGCTGGTATTCCTTTCCCCAAAAGAATTCCAACTCTTTTGTTTCTTAAGCTGCCTCAAATCGAGTTTTATCATTTCATACTGTCTTTTAAAGTTTTTAAAGTCTTCTAGAAGAAGATTCCTTTTTTTCTTCAGGTGGGGTAAGATTTTTTTTTTCTTCCTTTTTCAAATACCATCATGCTGTTTACAGAAAGGAAGGAAAACCCTCTGGGCTTGTAGAGAAATGGGTAATGAAAATTCAAGAGACACATGCATCCAAGTGAATATAATACAGGGGGAATGGCAACCTACACACTAGTGAAATGAAATGAAAGACAGAGAGATTGATTTGCATCATCATTAACATGGAAAGAGAAAGCACAAGAACACAATAACTACAAGCACCACCTCCATTGACACAAGCGATTGTTTCGAAACAACAGCCCCAACTGGGCTAAGTAGGGGCATAGTTGGTATCCAAGCTTCTCAGCTATCTATCCGCCCAAAGTTGCTCTTCTGCCAAGCTCATTGTTTACCGAGCTGCCAGCCCAGTCCAGGGATCTGATTAGCAATTTGCACTTTTGTGAGAGGATTAACAGAATTCCTTTGTTTTGATGTCGGATTATCAAACTGCATCTTTAAAGAGGTGTGACCTCATCCAGATTCATAAGCCTGCTCCCTTGAGAATGACTTGAATTTTACTCCACTTGCACAACATATAATTTCATAAAGGAGTCGCTGTCAAAGCATGGTGCTCAATTCTTGATGTGTGTGAAGAAGCGTATTTGTAATGTAAATAACTTCAGAAGTTTTGTGATATTTTAAAATAACCCATCTGGTGGGAAATCAAGGATTTTCAACCCATTTAGTTCCAGCACTAGTAAATTAGTGTGCACCCAGCTCAGAGAACCCAGAGATACCCTTCAGCCCCAGGCTGAGATTTATGTTTTCACTTCCAAGGGCAAGTACTTTTGATTGTCCCATGTCTTGCGACAGACTTTTATAAAGGAAGGGAGAGGGCATGAGAAAGTAAACTGAGGAAAGCCAAAACAACTCAGTAGCTAGGGTCAAAATGATAATGCTATCAAATTGTTTACAGCCTAGATTATAGGTCCAGTTCTACATAAATATAAAGGTAGTAAGGAAAATACAACTACAGTTGCATATTTCTAAGTTGGTGCAGCAATAGCCAACTAATCCAAAAGAGAAGTTCCTAAATTTCTACCTGAATTTAAAACAAATACTTCCAAGAGGTTCATGTACAGTGCAGGATACAACAAATTAAGAAAATCAGCTGACAGATTTTGCACTAGTGTGGTCCACCTCTGAGGACCAATCCCAAACAGAACACACAAGAGCAGAGTGGCCCACAGAAGGTATGCATTACTAGTGTGAGAAGGGCTCTGGGTAAGTGCTGTACATCAATGCCCATTCAGCTGCAAATGGCAAAAAGGCAGTTTGGCCTGGACAAATGCCTGGAAGGCCAGCCACTGCTGCAGATCAAGTGGTAACTTTACTCACTGACAAACTAAAAACACAAACAGCTAACCAAAACACTCTGTATCAGAAAAAAGATTTATAAACAAATGTGTTCACTCACTTCTCATATTAAGATAGATTTGCATTCCAAATTTGATAGGCTTGATAATATTTCCTTAATTAAGAACTTTCAATTAGCCAGTTACAGTGAACCAGGCAAGTGCAGAAAAGTAAAGTGTAGAGGGTGCTAGTCTGGAAGCTCACACATGCACATCTGATGCAGCAGTGTTTCCTAAGGGACACAGAGACCAGGGTGGTACCTGCCAGGATGTAAAAGGGGCAATGGAGAATATGGATGGTGTGAAATAAATAAGTGGAGGGCAGGGAAAGGTTAAGCAGGCAAGGGTCACATCAGGAAACAGATTTACACCTTACACATTGAAGGTCATAGCAAGGATTCTTTTCAGGCAGGAAGCCATTGGTGGGTCATGGCCAGGGATGAAGTAAGATGACTAATCTCATTTTCAAAGGCTTGCTCCAGCTGCCATATATAAAAAGACCACCAGAGAACAATAGAGGGAGTCCAGAGTCTGCACAGCCTGATCAAAGAACACTGGTGGCTTGGTGAGACTGTAAACAGTGAGATGGGGTGGGGGGACACACTGGATCCTGGAGGATTTTCGTAGTTTTCTTGAGGGCCTAGATGTGAAGTATAAATGAAAGAGAAGAATCCAAAAATGCTGGCGAGGTTTCAGTTTTGAGCAATGGGAGGAAGAGATCGCTCTTGCATTGATCTGGGAAAGACTTCAGGGGGAGCAAGCTCCAGGGACACATCAGGAAACAGCTTTCCACGTGCCAGGCAGAGCTGCCCAGTAGCAATTAGGATATATGAGTCTGGAGTGCCAGAGGGAAAATGCAATGTAAAAGAAACATATTCCTAAACATTTTTCCTAGCTCTGACCGCTAAAATTGACTGTTTTCAAACAACTCTTGAAGGATATGGCAGAATTGGCAGTGTCTTCAATGATAGCCCTTTTTAAAATGCAGAAATCTTTTTATGATTTTTTAAAATTGTGATTGTTATGTGTCTGCAGTACATAATAACTGCATTCATCCTAGGAAACTGCTACATGGACATATCACATCTTAATCATCTTTAGTTCTTCTTCCCCTCCCTGGCTATTTGTTTTTAAGAAGCAGTTCCTGGAAACTAATCATACTGATAAATCATTAGTAATTAAATTCCTACTGTCTACACATGTAACTAAAAACCAAAGACCTTAGGCATGGTAGTTTGACTTGCTAGATAACTATAGTTTAGATAATACAGAGGTACAAGACACAGCACCACTCTTGCACATGTAGGTCTCATACTTTTGTAGGAGTCTTGAGGCCTCATGTTAAGTACACTGGCCATCCATTTTCTCTTCAATATTTACATGGAATCTTTGAAAGTTTTAAAAATTTTTCAAGGTTTTTGCTAAGTCACTTATCTTTTCCCAAAAGTATGACAAAATTGAATGTGATAACTGGAAATGAATTTATAATCATTATCACATCACCATCAATAGCATTACCACTGCCATCCACACCATAGCTGTATTTTATTAAGTCCTAGTATATACTATATGTTGTGCTTTATTTTTACAATTGTATCTATTCAGCTCTGCTTATGACTTCCTATGAATTAGCATTCTACTAATAATATGTATTCATAAATATTTATTACACTGCAGCCATTGCCTTATGTTAAAAATCTCATAAATAGATAAGTTGCTTCTCCATTGTGAAACCAAAAGACACTAAATTATAATGTAACATACAAAAATATATGGGATTAAAAACAAAGGATACAGCTGTACTACTGGGAACTAGTACCATGACTGTGGAATGTCTTTCTGAACAACACAGTTTTACCATGTTCCATACTACTAAAATACCTTTCTTGAAAATATTTTTTATCTACTTGAGTGTTAATAAAAAATAGAAGAGTGCTTGTAGAAATAAAAATGTATTCTAAAATTATTGGTCTTCATTTAGTAAATAAATTTTACTATAAAAATATTGAAGGGGAAAATTAAGTGATTTCTATAAAACCAAGAAGTTTTTGATCTGCTGCTATTTGAGATGTACCTGAATGTCCAGAAATAAAGATAAGTAGAAAAGCATACTCCGCAGCGTTGAGCATCTCTTCCAAGCCCTACATGCATGGAGTTGGCAGGGGCTATCAGTGGTGTACTTGGACACTGTCCACGTTTGTAAATGAGCATCTCCGTGTCTGTATTTTGGCACAGGACCACGTAAATGATTATACTGGTGTACATTTAATGTAGTAGATATAAAACATGGCACTAAGTAGAACTCCTAATTTTAGAAAACTCTTGAAGTCATCAAATAACTTCTCTCAAGTCTTCAACATAATTAGCCTGCAAACCACAGGGTTGCTGGATGTAGCATCTCCATTAATGTGGCCACTTGGACACTCCACTCTGTGTGCATCACTTACATCCCAGTTCTGACTCTGCAAAGGAGGAGTTACACAAAGCATTCCCTCCAAGTGTAGCACAGTCAGGCATGGGAGGGGAGGGGACTACCGTGTCCCACAACTCTGCAACCCCAAGAGAAAGAGTACAATCGGAAACATGCAGGAGAGAAGACAACCAACAAACTTCTTTGATGTCATTTATGTGTAATGAAAGCTGATGATAATTGTCTTATGAGAAATTTCTTGTAGATGGTTGTTCAAAAAGAAGCAGGTGGTGAATGAAAGCAAAAGTCAGGAAAAGGAATTTTGTGGGACTGTCCTGCTAAAAGGTTGTATATGGTGAGATTTTTGGACTTACGTGTAAACATAAGTATATAATTCTTTATGCCTATTTTTAAAATATATTCTAATTTTTAAATGTCTTTTATCATATTCTGTAGAGACTTAAAGTTCAACATATCAATACTTGATGAAAAATACCTGTTCCATATTATGCCTAAGATGTTTGATATGCAGAAAGATAGTAAGAGTAAGCTTAACAGCCTAGGTTGTATGATAATAACAATAAGCTTGTCTTCTGGATGGTTAACAACTCAAGTTTGCACACCAAAATTAGATGAAAAGTAGGGCTGCAAGGAAAGCCAACATTTTGGCCCTAGCGTTCCAAGGTCAATTAAGACTCAGGACATATGAGAACTTGTACTGGAAAGTCATGTAACTCGGCAGTGTCCCAAATTTTCTGATCAAGGAGATCATGGGGCCAAAGAGGAAAGTGATCAATGATGTAGAGTGCACCTAAGGAGAGTCACATGGAGAGAAAACATTCTCTCAGGTTTTCACAGAGAGCACATTGGCCAAGCAATGGCCGTGACTCATCCACATGGCTGACACTGACAAACAATCTGAGGTACAGGATCTCAGGATAAACCCTAAGGGGATTTCACTGACCTTATCAGACCCAAAAGCTACAATTCTTTTTGCATAGGTCCTGCTTTACCTTGGTCTTAACCACCCAGCAGAAAAGTATAAAAACAAAATATAAGAAGTAAAGCCATGCTGTTATGTTGAGCTGTAGGGGACTCAAGTCAACAATTTCTGACATTGCCAGTCAAGTGGAAGACCCAATACTATTATGGGCTACTGAACTCTTTTAGATTATTTTGCTGAGTTAACATACCTATAATATTCAAATAACAGAACTTAACAAAGAAAGGGGATACAGATGAATGTCCATTTTGTATCTGTGTATTCAAAGTGGTTAGGATAGATACATAGTCACATTCTCTTAATGAATAGAGTGATTTGTTCTAATGGTGTTTGTAAATAGGATATCATGTCCGCATCTTGTACAACAATTAACCACTGGGAGGAATGTATGCAATGTGTTAATTATTGAAACTGTCCTACCAATTTGATTTGAAACTGTCTCATTGCTATTTGTTTATCAATAAAATTATGGGAAAAAAATAAATTTCTTTTTTCAGACAGGGTCTCCCCATGTTGTTCAGGCTAGCCTTGAACTCACATACTGATCTTTCTGCCTCAGCTTCCTGAGTGCTGGGATCACAGGCATGTGTCAACACACCCGTTTTTCTTATAAGAATATTAAAGTGCTATCCTTTTGCTGTCATCTTAAACTAAAAAAGAAAACAGGGATAATATACATGATCAGTTAAACTGTTCAGTAGGCACATTTCATTTCCCATACCCTACATCTCCTTTGATGACAAGCTTATCTTTTCTTCGGCCACTTCCCTCGCAGCTGGTATCTGCCACTGTAGAAAGCAAATCATTTCTTCTCAGGAGTGAAATAAAAGTGAACAGCCTGTGCTTGAAACATTTTCTTTGCTTTCCCACTCTCATCAAAATATTCCTATTATATATTCTATTACTCAAAGTCCAAACTTTGAACTTCCAAGATTAGAGTTGACCAAATGATAATAAAGTTGGTGCCAATATGTCTGTGACTCAAAATAGAACTTTGGAGTTACAAATCCATCAACTAAGACCGGAATCCTCTTTGTCATTTCACAAACATCGGCTCCGATTTTTCTTTAACCCTAATTCCAGAGGTTGAAATTCATTTCATCTTGAGGTAAGCTCTGAATTTAACTTCTGTTTTCTGGTCTCATACCCAGGGCAACAGAGCATCACTATATCTTTACCCACCAGACAAATGCTCTAATCTTCTCCATACTCTGAGTGGGGATGCTGGCTTCCATAAGAGACATCAAGAGATGCCCCGGCTCCAGGCTTCTGGTTGTGTTCTGGAAATAAGAGACATCTACACATGATCAGAGCATGGGGAGAGAGCTCGGTCAGGGTGCGCATCCCTGCAGCTCATTCCTGCAGGTGACTGTCAGCCTGGTGGTGTCTCTCCACATCCAAGTCCCTTTATGCCCTGGGGTGGTGACAATTCCCTGTCCTTATTCTATAGTATAATACAATTCTCATTTGTATACTGTGCCACAAACTTATTGAAACATAATTAACATAAAAATCATCTATTAATAGAGTTCAATGACTTTTTAATACATTTACCACAGAGCTGTTCACCCTACACAATAAACCATGAAATTGTTGCATCGTCCTTAAAAGAAACCCCTTACCTATCAGTACTCATTCCTCACTTCCTGACAGCCCTTAAACCCGGGCAACCACTAATCTATATTCTGAGCCTAACCATTTGTCTACATCAGGGTATACAATACGAACAGAAATGTATACTAGGTGTTCTCCTATGACTGCTGTCTTTCACTTAGCATAGTATTTTCAAGGCTTATCCGTGTAACAGAATGTATCAATATTTCATGTCTCTTGGATCTGATACATTTTATTCATCTATACATCATGTCACTGACATGTATTTTGTCTTCTTTTGCTTTACTGTAGTCATCTTATGAAGTGGCATCTTCTTGCAGTCTTGGTTTTTAAAACTTGTATATATCCTCAAAATTACACATTTTATTAAATTTTCCTCAAATAAGTCATTGAAGCCCATTGTTTCTTGCTAGACCCTGAAATATTGGCTCCAAAGGCCAACATATATATATATATATATATATATATATGTAATTTATTTATTTCTGGAGATTGTGTTGAAATTTTTCCTAGGGTTCTCTTTTTCAAGCTAAACAGTAAACCGCTCCTCTTTAGATGAATGATTACCTTCTAGATGATCTATCCACTATTTTACCAGCTCTAGCTGTTAAATTGTCAACATTCCTCCAAGTATGTTATGCACAACTGGCACATGTGAACCTGCTGGCATACATTTCACTGGGTGATTATCCACTGCTTTCAGACACAATCTTGTACAGACTGGAAAGGGGATGGCTACCTCTTACTTGAGCACTATCTATCTCCGCTATGTATGATTCTTCAGCTATCCCTCTGCATGCTACACTGTCAACTACATGAACATCCCTTGCAAATCATCAGAATTTCATAATATACTGCAAAAATACCTTTTATAAAACATGATGATATCTGGTATTAATGAGGACTGTCCTTAAAAATAGGTTAATTCTGCTTGAATACATCCTTGAGAACCCACACTCGGAACTGGCGAGAACTGTTTTCCTTCTAATAGTTCATAAATGATGTGTAAAATAGCACAAACTAGAATTTTATAGCTTCCTAATACATAACAGTGAATAAAATATGAACACTTCCGCTATTTTGCATTCAGGTTAACATTTATTCCTCTTGAGTTTTGTGACATTTCTTCTACATGTCATTTCAAATTTGCCAACATTGGATATTTTGAAACACCTTCAAGTTAGTAACCTTTTCATCTCTTGCAACATCTTCCACCAAATACATGGGTTCATTATAGACACTCTCACCTTCAATATTTGAATTCAAAATGCCCAAGTCATATCCTTGATGGCTTTTTGTTTCTCACTCCCTACATATAATTGTCATCTAGAGTATTCAAAACATCTGGGATCCACACTGAGTGCTTCTCACCAATTCTACTACTCTCACCCTAGTGTAAACCAAAATCACCTCACGTTGGGTCACTGTAATTGTCTGTACAGCAGCCTCTGTCCTCCCTTTCTTGTCTCCCTTTGGTCTCCTCTCCACACAGAGTAGTCAGTAAGTTTTTGTAAATGTTTATCTGACATATGCATATGTGAGAACATCACATCATGCCTATAATCATGTCTAATTATCAGCATGAAATATCAAATACAGCTATATAAACACCCATCTGCCCACATCACTCACCCATTTGTAACCACACTGAGGATGAAAATCCAAGCACTAGGCCTCTGCCTTCATCTCTGATTGCACCTCTCTGATACACCCCAAAATCACTGCCTACTTTAACTGTATTGGCTTTTTTTTCCTGTTCTTGGAACTTCACAAGCTCTGTATCTTTTCCAGGTCTTTATCTTTGCCATTTCCTCCCTTGCAAGTCTTCCATAGATCATCACACAATGTGTCTCTCATCATTTATGTCTCAGATCATCCCCTCAAAGAATTTATCCTGGCCTTGTTTTCTAAAGCAGTACCCAAACTTTACCTCTCAACCTGTTTTGGTTCATTTGATCGATCACTGTCATAATATATATGTATTGGTTGCTTTCTATCTTCAACCACAGAATTGAAAGTCTTTCATAGCATAAGATTTCTGTCTTGTTCATCAGTCTATTTTTGCAATACAATACTATCCAACACACAGCAGATACTCAAAAAGTTATTTCTAGTGGAACTGAAATGAGTATCCAAAAGAACGAACTTAATGATAAAAAAACTGATCTTCGTGGAGATATGGAGAATTTAGAAGGCTGAGAATGGCTTTGGCAAGTTCCCTCAATCACACTGCGCTTTAGCGTCCCGTGGGGAGCATGGTCTTCCTTCCCAAATTACATCAATCAATGGGACTCCTGTGTGTAGTCAGAATGTGTTCTTATCAAAGAACAGCACATGAGAACCTTCAAGCTTGAGAGAAGAACATGAGCATTTTTTTTCTCTCGACCACCACACTCCCAATTATAATAAATGGATAAGATAGATTAAAGCTAAGAAAAAAATAAAGCAAAATTACAAACTGGCAAAAAGTAACTCTACTGCCTGGGGCAGCCTGGGGCTGATGGATGATGACAGCTAGCAGACAAATCCTGTTCCCCATTCTGAATTCTGTCTACTAAACAAATTAGCAAGCTCATCAATATCTGCACGGCATTTACCTTCTGCAGAAACAGCTGCCGCAAAATCAAGATGCTGACTCTTTAAGTTGCGGTCTTGCCTGTGAGACACAAATACAAGCCAATATGGGCTGGAGATAACAGAATGACAGCTTGATATCATCAAAAAGGGCTTTGTACAGGCTTGGAGGAGATAGTGCATTAGGGTCACTTGCACTACACCTTCCACTCTATCACCCCTCTCCTAAGAACCAGGTATTTGAAGGATGAAGTGTGTAAAGTTGATTCTTGTACTAATTTTTTATGCCACTAATTTACAACTTAAAAATTACAATAAAATTATTAAATGGCTAAGCATTCAAGGATGTGAGTTGGATAATCTTACATATGGATTATGATTCAAAACACGGTCCTTTTCATAAAAACCAGTGCTGTTTGGAAATTATATTTTTTAAATAGCAAATCTCTTCTTTGAAAATGTTACATGCCCTTATCTTCAATTTTAGCTAAAGCATTGTTTATTGCAGAGTAAGGTAACTGCAAGTAACAATAACATACTGTACATCTGAAAAGACTAGTGGACTTATTCATGTTTCCTAGCTCTTCTCCTTTTCCTCTCTTCATTAGTTAGTCCTTGAGATCCTGCTTTCCTTTTACTTGTATTATACGTTTCTATTTGTATTTCTTCTTTTGAGTTCTTATACTATGGAAACTATACAATATTTACACATGTGTGTCTGGTTTATTTCACTTATGAGTATATGTTCAAGTGGCATCAAGCCATACAATTATATGTAGAAGATGGGCAAGGCAATGATCCTGAGAATCTTCAGAAGATTTTTTAATCTAGCAGTTAATTGGAAAGATTC
>NW_004524640.1:4635719-4657330 GCF_000260255.1 Octodon degus
GGGGGGAAAAGCCTAGTAGAAAGCATTTTAAAGATTTTTCCCTAAATAATGATAAATGTGGGCTGGGGAGATATCTCAGTAGAATAAGTTCTTGCCTGGCAAATGCAAGGGCCTAAATTCAATCCCTGGTACCACAAAAAAAGATAAATGTTTGGAGAGATAAATATGAACAAGATTTAAACTTATGCAATGTATACATGTATCAAAATATTATATGGTATGCTGCTAATATATTAAAATTTTCATGTTTTATGTTAAGTATAAAGTTTAAAAACAAAATGATGTGGCTGGGGAGATAGCTCAGAAGTCTAAGTACCTGCTTGGCAAGTGCAAGAACCTGGGTTTGATCCCTGGTACCACATGCCATGCTGACTCCAGAACCCCAGGCATGCTGTGCCAGACATGAAACTGGTCAGGGTGGTGCATGCCTGTAATCCCAGAACTGGCTAGGCTGAGACAGGAGGGTCACTATGATTCTGAACTGCATAGAAAGATCCTGTATAAAATAAATAAATAAATAAATAAAAAGAAAAAAAAAGAAAGAAAGAAAGAAAATCTTCCCTATCCAATCATCAAAGAAAAACAGGAAACATGCACAAAAATATAACATACATTTCCCAAAAATTGCAGTAGAAAAAAAAATAAATTAGTTTTACATTAACTTTACAGGAAATGATTTATGTGCACTTATATAAGACGAATATAGTAAAATATTCTTAAAACATCCTGTATTGGGAGCCTGGGGATATAGCTCAGTGGTATAAGCACCTGCCTAGCTAGTGCAAGGTCCTGAGTTCAATCCCCAGTACCAAAAAAAGAAAAAATCCTGCATTGAGAAAACATAAAACTATAAATGGGTGCATGATGTATAACAACAGCCTCCAAAACAGAGCTCTAAACACACCATTAATTAATGAGGAGGAAGGTAACTAAATGAACAGGGAAGAGACTTCTCAGATTCTCACAGTCTGCTTTCAGGCATTTTTATCATTACAGCCATGACTTCTTTATCACTTACAAGAGAAACTTTGCATCTCTCTGGCAAGACATGGCCCTCCATACTAAGAGGCTATAAAGGCTGCAGGGACATTTCCAGAGAAGGTGATGCTGTCTTCACCCAGGAAGGAAAAAGACAGAATTGTCAAGAGCCTTACTGGTAGCTGACAGAAGTGTCTCTCAGTAGGAGCCTCAGTGACTCCTACTGATTTGAGTCCTCGGCATACAGGCTGCCTCCCAAGCCTAATTTGTACAGGGGCCACAGGATCACTGCTATTGCTCTTCTCAGCTGGTACTCAGAACAAGCTGCAGACAGTGCTGGATACTGCTGGGAAAGACTATCGAATTCATTCTGATTTGAAGCATTGTCCCAGCACAGGTGTGGCTATCCCCACCTCTTCTGCTCTAAGCATTTGATATCTATATTGTTAAGGAATTTACCAATTTGCACAATTGATATTCATGCAGCTATGTCCACAATACTGTGAGAAAGTGTATTTCATTCTTTTGCAATTATGCCTGTAATAGTACCTAAAGAGTTGGTCTATGTTCATTAGGTGATGAAGAAAAAGATCTTTCATTCTCTATCCTCTTCACATTACACTTAAATAGAAATGAAGATGAAAACTGGGATGCGGAAAAGGACAAATGAAGGAAGGGAAAAAGATATATTTAGGTATATATGCAAAATAGTTTGGCTAATTGGGCTGCTGATTTCTGCTGGTCTTTGGAGAGGAGTAGTTAGTATTTAATTTTATTTTCTTTTTATTCTTTTATTTTTCTTTTGAATTTCTTACAACATTTTCTTCAAACCAATCTTGCACATTTATATGTGGTAACCTGAACAACTAATTTGAAGATAACATCAGGCAACACAGCAACAATTGAATTCCTATTCCTCTTAGCATTGAAATCTTGTATCATTTCCAGTGTTGTTTCTTTCTATAAACATTTTGTATTCTTTAAAAAAAATTTAAAAATGAATATGAAAATAGGGCAGAAAGATGTTATTTCATGCCACAAATTGTATTTTTACCATCATAATATTTTTACTGGCTATCAACAGAAATATAATTTATTTATTTTTTGAGTTATGATAAACCTTTTCACTAGATGGTGGGCTTCAAGAAGTCAATGACAATTTTCTCTCTAACAAAATGTGATGGGCTCATTGACTCTCAATAAGTAGTTGTTGATCAGTGAGCATTCTACAAAAAAAAGCTAATAATTGATGATAATTCCAATTTTTTCTTCCTATCACACATATTTTTTGGCGGGTGGGGGAAACTTGTTTGAAAAGATTAGTTTCTGCCATTTTCCATGGTGAAGAACTTTATCTAAATATACCAAGAACTTTATCTAAATGCACAAAGCCAAAACTTCTAGAATGACTGAGACATTGAAGATGCTTATCATTTGTCTCTATGGCTCATGACTTGGAAATTAAAATATGTGGCAAGAACTTCTCTTCCTAGGAAAAACATAACTGTATGCTACCAACACGGAAGTGTGTGTGTGTGTGTGTGTGTGTGTGTGTGTGTAAAATCTAAGACAATTTTTGATTTGTTTTCATTCTCCAATGTTGTCATTCTTTCCAGCCCTCACAGCCATTCCATATCTCTCCCATCACAGCAGGATGTACAACTACCCTATCGTGGAGTTCAGACTCATGCAGGTGGAGGTGCCCTCCCCTCAGTACTAAGGGTTACCCCAACGGTCTTAGACCAAACCGTAGAGAATCTGCTCTGGTGCAGAGCATGGAGGACAAGGACAGATAACAAAGTTCTTTATAAAAATCATCATCTGCTTTACCAGCATTCCTAAGTCTTTAGAGTCCAGAAGCCATAATTCAACGTTAGATATAAGCCTTCTAGAAGACTCTACCAAGAGAAATTTTAAGAACCATTTCAGAAATGAGAGAATCTGCAGCAATTTGAAGAAAATTGAAGAAATAACTGACAAATATATTGTCTCTCTACATTGGTCTCCAATTCGCTGTGTGATTTCAAACATACCAGTAAGCTCTCTGTGTCTTACTTTCCCTCCCGGAAGCTGGAGGAAAACTACAAAGTTTGACTACTGAGCCATAATTCTAGAAGTACTAAGTTAAATATTCCCAAATTTTGTGATCTTTAAACTCCTCAGAGTGAGCTAACATTGTGAAAATATTACCATACCAGTCCTCCCCATGGAAGCCAACCAGCAATAATGCACGCTCAGGATTGATATCTACCTCAACAACTATTCCAGTCTCCTGAAAATATGTAACTTGTATTATTTTGTGGTCATTGAGAAGCTAGGGCTTTATCATACCCCTGCTTCTGCTCTTACAGAAGTCTCTGAAAACCACTTCCAATCCAGGATTTCCTGGCTATTGCAAACAGCAATACCAAGGCCTTCAGTTCACCGATCACATCTCCTCTCCCACTCCCCTGTCCTCTTGCACTGGCCTGCACTCCTAGAATAGAATGGCCTCTTTATCTCTAAGATATACATGCTGCTATGAGGAGGAGTCTGGGCAGGGAAGTTATTGGTTTTTCAGTTGTTTGAAAGATTCTAATAATTGCAGGTAGGGATCCACCCTCTTGTGTCACAGACATTGGAAAATGGGTTAGACATAATGCATTTGGCTAAGTATCTAAACTGAAAAGGTGCTATTTTATTTTAAATGGCATAGTCTTTACAAAGGCTGAGGTTACTGGTGCAATGCTCTCTCATTTTAAAATGTATCAGGGACATGCCCTTTAAGGGTCAGGCTTTCATTTGCTGATGTTAATTCTCAGCTGCCTGCTCTTCGTCCTTCATTGTACCCTGTGTCTTAGCTGGGCACGCTCCTGATTCCCCACTATATCCAGACGGTCCATGTAAATAGTGTTTATGTTAAGGAAGTCATGTTCAGTGTGACTGGAGCACACAGAAACTGATGTTGTTGTCACTTTAGATTAAGCTCTTATTTTAGTAAAGGAGGCAATTGGAGCAGGCAGCTGAGTGGCCCAATGAAATATTCAGCTCATTTCATTTAGAGCTGCCCAGTTTCCATTGTTCATGCTGGCAAGGCTGGTTAACCCTGTTGGTGCCAGCACAGAGCAGTCCCTGCTGCCTCTGCACCCATGCTCGGGCTGGCTCCAGTTGATGGCTTAAGCCATCTATCAACATACCTAGGAATGGTTGGGTGAATCATACAGAAACACTCTCCCCTAGATGCATCTATGTGGTGTGCTTTCCACTTGTGTGAACAGAGCTGGATGGTTTAACAGGAAGAGGTATGGGTGTGTGTGTGTGTGTGTGTGTGCGCATGTGTGTATGGTATGCCTAAATACCCAGGTCCATTTGGAAAATGAGAGAGCATAAAGATGTTCAGGGAAGAGTGGGTTTTGTGATGACTGCAAATGGTAAAAAGTAAGCTAGGTCCACCAAAGGATGATGTTTGACTTCATTCCTTGCAAACTTTAAGCACTTCTCTGTAGCCAGCACTTGTTGACAATCACCCATCCTACAATAAAAACAATGAAGAATACTAGCTACAAAAATTTCCTTCAAAACTTAGCACCAGAGAAGATGTGTGCATGCAATGCCTCAGAAATTCTTTCCGTCTTCCTGTGTCTGCCATTGACTAATTGTATCTTAGTCATTTTTCAGAAATAGAGGAATCATCTAGAGACTCCTGCAGCACTCTATCATAATCTAATATGATCAAAGTTTTTCTGACTTTTAATGCCTGTTTTCCCTCCCTCAGTTCCTCCCTCACTTCCTCTTTACTTCTTCCTTCTCTTTCTCTTTTTCATTTCTCTTTGTTCTCTCCTGCTGTCCTTTCTTCTAGGCAAGTAAAACCAAAAAAGCTATGAAAACTGATAAAGTGTTATTTCCACATGACATGTCTCTAATTAAATGAAAAATTTCTATAGTTTTTCACCCATAAGCATAATGATTAATATTGTCACCTCAAGACCCTAAAAAGGTACAAAATTCATAACTACAATTTACAGATGTTATGTAATAACTAAAGTACAAATAATCACTAAACAATAAATACTATTCATTTTATGAAGAGGTTCTCAACTCCAAATGTAATGAATAGACTATACTCCAAATGTACATTCCAGGCTCCTTTCTAGGCTAAAAATGATCCTTATCTTTATGTCTACATATTAATAACTATTGATTTTGTGGATCCAGATTTTTGTGGGGACCCAAAGATTATGTAATCTTAGAAAAATAATACAAATTACATACATAACTTTAATGTGAAAGTGAATACTTCCTGTGCCATGAAAAGAATTCCAGTATATTTTAAAATGCTGAGAAACATCATAAGCATCTGATAAGTTCACAAAAATGTAATATTCATATTAATTCTGTGATCATGCATTTTATAGTGCCTTTTCCCTACAGTTGTCAGCCTCATACATTTTTCCTCCTTGTAAATAACTCTTTTTATAGAGAAAACCAAAAAAGAAAAAAAAAATATATATATATATGTGTGTGTGTGTGTGTGTTTGTGTGTGTGTGTGTGTGTAATATATATATTCTTCTACCCTGTGTTTCTGTCTTATTACTATTTTTTTAATATAATTAGTACAGGATCTACAGAGTCTCACTACACAGATCGGACTCATAGTGATCCTCCTGTTTTCAGCCTCCCAAGTGCAAGGATTACAGGTGCGTACTACACACCCAGTCTCAATCAAGGTTCATCATGCCCCAGGGGCGGGGCTGGCACAGAACACCAGGGATCAAACCCTGCTCCCTGTGTCTGCCTAAGCAAGCACTTTAATCTGCTGAGCTATCTGGCTGGCCCCCTACCTTGAGTGTTTAGTCAAATTTTTGCTCATAATTGTGATTCAGAAAACATGCAAATGTATATACAATAGTTCTTATGTTTGTATAACTGCTACGGGTATGTACCCTAAAACTGGGGACATTTTGAGAAATTCCATTGGTGTAATATCCACCAAAGAAGAAAAACTACATGATGCACTGAACACAGGATAAACATCTATGTCAACGGGGCACTGATCAAATCATATCCTCTACTGACTAATACTGTACATTTATTAGCTGGACAGATTTTGCAGAGTAGTTTTTGGAATTGTATGTTTCAAACCTCATTCTCCCTTCACCACTTTACGCATGATGTGCCAGTGTTGTAGGACATATTCACAGGGCCGTACAGTCTCTGGCTCCAAACTTCTGTGTCACAATGCTGTGGTGTGGTGTAAGGTGTACAGTCACCAATAGCATCACTGTACACGGACATGTGTGCACCTAATCTAGTACTGCTGCTTCCTGAGTCTGACTCCCTCTGCGGTAGACTTTTTTTCATCTAAAGATAACATGGCCTTTACGATGTTACCCCAAAACAGAAAAAAATAAAAAGTGTGTTTGAAGTAAAGAAAGTACAATGATGTGGAATATGCGGTTTTAAATGACTGCACTTAAAATATCTGACTTTTCATATTTTACACATACAAAAAGTGACCATCTCAACACATGTTCCAGAACTTTTCCTTAGATCTGGGAAAGGATCCATATGTACACTGGGCCCAGAACTTTGTTTCATCTAAATAAAAAATGCGGAAACAGTTGATCTCTAATTTTTTTTTTTTTTTTTTTTTGTGGTACCTGGGATTGAACTCAGGATCTTGTGCTTGCCAGACAAGTGCTTATTCTACTGAGCTATCTCCCTGGCCTCCCTTCTTTAATTGAACAAACTTTCTTCAAACACATCGGGTATTTGTTCCAGCTGTGCTTAGGCTCATGTGCTGGAGGCTTGCTTTGCAGCTTGGCACCACGGGGTGGTGGAAGCTATTTAAAGAGATGGGACTTCATGGAAGATTTCAGGCCACTGAAGACAAGCCCTTGAAGGAAAGTGTGGGACCCTGGTCTCTCTCCTCTCTTTTTCTACTTTCTGGCCATGAGGTGAGAAGATTCCAACCATGATGCACAGGTCCAAAACAAGAGACTCAGTTAGTCATGGGCTGAAATTGCCAAAAGTATGAACTAAAGTAAACCTTTCTTTTCTTTCTAAGGTATTTATCTCAAATATTTATTACCATAACAGGAAGCAAACCCAAAAGACATAGAGGTTAACTAGCAAGTCTCAATAATTGGGAAACTCAGTGGAAAATGTAAAAGAGTGGTTTGTAAAAAAAAATTATCTTTGAACTATAAAACAGCACAAATTTGCTAAAAATGTAAAGGCCTTCCACATCTAAATTATAAACAATATGTGAAACTGAATACATTTTAATATCGTCATATACTTCAGCAGCTTAAATAAAGATAATGGTTAGGAAAAGTACACATAGAAGTATAGTTATTTTGAAGTGGTCACTGACAGGAAGGTTATGGAAATATGAAATATACAGAATATTTTTCCAGCCAGGGAGATAGCTCAGTAGAGTAAGTGCTTGCCTGGCAAGCACTAGGTCCTGAGTTCAATCCTTGGTACCACCAAAAAAAAAAAAAAAAAAAAAAAAAAAAAAGATTATTTTCCAATTTTCCAAAGAGTTTATAGAATTAAGAGATGGAAAAAAAATTCAAAATTAATTTTAAATGAATTTTCTCTTGTACTGATTGTACGTAACATGTAAGATTCAATTTAATGACATATGATTTCTAAAAAAACCCATGTTATTATGTGTAAGTATATACGTATATTTTATACTTATGAAATTTTCCATTAAAAATATAATGGAAAAATCTACATGCTAATGATATAAAAAAGTTTGCTGTGTTATTTAAAATGAGGCTTCAGGGGCCAGACAAATAGCTCAGTGAATTAATGCACCTGTAAGCAGGCACAGGGGCCAGGAGTTCAATCCGCCAGCCTGCCACACAGGCCCTGCCCCAGGGGTGCACTGAGACAATTTATGTGGAGGTGTGCGCCTGTAATCCCAGCTCTTAGGAGGTCATAAATGGGTGGATAACTACGAGTCCGATCTAGTAGTGAGACCCTGATCACCCTGTAGACCTTCCCTAAAATAGAAAATAAAAAAGGTTTCAGGTAAAGTTCACTCTATTTCAATTATATGTAATTATACAATGAAAAGATACCCATTTTTATACTCTCACTGACTAAAAAGAAACTTTCAATGCAATCATTACTCTTATGAAATCCAATCAATAATTCACCACATTTATAAAAGTAGCTAAACTTATTCAAGCCTTAATGAACTTGTCTAAGAATTCATTAGGAGTTCTAAAAAAATTCTTAAATTTGAGAAACTAATTCTAGTTGAAACTTTCAAGAAAAATTCCCCAGTCTCTGACTTGAGTCAAAGTATTTGCTTATTAGCTTTGAAAACATTTCATGTTTTTCCATTTTGTACCTTGTCTTCCGTCTTCCTTTCTTGAAGCCACAGGAATAAAAGCCTTAGTAAGTGATACATAAAACGTTCAGATAAAAGTGTTTGACAGAGGTCAGAGGATGAATTAAGACTGGGGAAAGTTACTGATCACATCAAAGATATAGCAAAAGCTCCCCAGGTTCTCCAAGTTAGCAGAAGTTCATTAACAGCCCATGGTCAACTTGAAGTCAACAAGAAGTAACATTCAAAATCATTCAAATTGAATAGTCAAAATCACACAACCAACAGATGAAATTTGGACCTACAGCATCTGGTTTCTAGTTTCACTTCCTGAGTCTATCTAAACTCACAGAATATTTCCTCGTACTAATAGTATTGCTGGATAGATCTTAAATTTCATTAACAATGCACAATTACCAGCCCCACCCTTCTTCGCCTTGTCTGATATGCAGGAACACATATCATTTTGATGAAGGAATTTAAAATGTGTAAACTGCTAAATAGGTTCAAATAACGTATGCAACAGAACTGCAGCTTGTTATCAAACAAAATACTTCAGCATAAGTTCCCCCTTGGTACCCAGGATGGCTCTACCTGGGAGGCAGTCTTTAAGTCACTGGGGAGATGCCCTCAAGACCTGTCATGGAACCTCAAAACCCTTCTCCTTTCTGTCTTTTGATTCCTGGCCTTAAGGTGAGGAGATCTGGTTCTATTATGTCCTACTATCATGATTTGGGCCACCACAAGCACAGCCTCAAAAGTAGTAGGAACTAAACCAGATCAGATCAGCATCTAAAACTGACAGTGAAAACTATCCTTTTGTTTCTTCATAAATTCATTATCTTAGGTACTTACTACAGTGATGTGGAGAGGGCTAATGCAAACATCTAGTTGGCAAATAATTCATAAAAGCTATTGTCTAAAATAAGAAGTGGGTCATGGAGATAGCTCAGTGGTCTAAGCGCTTGCCTGGCAGGCACCGAGCACCCGGGTTTGATCCCAGTACTGCATGCCATGCTGACCCTGCACTGAGCAGGCTACCAAGTCCAGGCATGGCGGCACACACCTATAATCCCAGCACTGAGGAGGCTGAGACAGGAGAACCACTATGAGTCCAAGCTATGTAGCAAGACCCTATACCAAATAAATACAAATAAAGTAAAATAAAATAAGAACTGGCACAGTATGGCCCTATTCATCCTCTGAAAAATCAGAGTGGTTTCTAAAAGAGGGACAGTTACAATAAATTTGATAATGGATACATTAACTTTGAATATCTAGTTATATGAGATGTACCCCTCTTCTCAGAATCAATCTTTCTCATTAGTAAACTATGAAAATTGGCTCCATTATTATATTATTTTGAACTATGTCAATAAAATTTATAGATTATTTCCATTTTTTTTTTTTGTATTTTAGGATAGGGTCTACAGGCTCTAACTACACAGATTAGACCAGTAGTTCTCCTCCTGTTTACCATCTCCCAAGTCCTGGGATTACAGTCGCGTGCCACCGTGCCCAGTCTCAATCACCGTCTCTGCAAGCCCCAGGTGTGGGGCCAGCACAGCAGGCCCAGGGATCAAACTCCAAGCCCCCGCATCTGCCTAAGCAGGCACTTTAATTCACTGAGCTATTTGGCTGGCCCTTATTTTTTTCCTGTACAAGGGATCAATGTTGGGAACTTGGACTTGCCAGGCACTTATGCCACTATTTCTCCAGCCTTTCCTTTTCTTAAAGTATTGTATATTTTTTTCAATTTTGCCTTTTGCCTATAAAGCCTAAAGTATTTTGTCTCTAGTCCTTTTCAGAAAAAGCTTTCTGAAACCTGCTTTAAAATAATCTAGTTCTCAAAAATTGTCTTTAAAAAAATCTAGTTCTCCCACTTATTTCTAGCTTTTATAATCTCTATGTGTGTTTATACAAGTTGGGAGTTTTGAAAATACAAATTGCAAATTCATGAAAAGTATGGGCATTCCAATGCTACTCAACTTAACAAAAGCATAAAATAAGGGTGGGTCATGTAGAAAGAAAAGGACATTCATTACTGATTGAAGTCCAAAACTTGCATTTTTATAAAATCTATAAAAGCATACCAAAATCATGAGAACATATTTCACAGTCCCTACCAAAATACTGTTAGAGGCCCGCATGGGCTTCATTTATTTCAGCTTCCTATCAGCTTCTCAGTATATCTGGATCTCTACCAATGTCTTAGTTCCTAAAGTTTCTAACTCCTAAACTCACCATCCCATCATATTGCGCAGATAATTTTTTTATAAAATGAAATTCTAAACATATTCCTTCCCTACTTGAAAGCCTTTCTTGCCAATAGGATAATTGGCACAGATCCTCCCATGATATCACTCCCACCTACTTCTCCAGTCTCAATTCTCTGTTGTTCCAGACATACTGCTTTATTTACAGTTACTCGTAATGTTATTTCCATCTTCCCATACCTTAGCAGATGTCCTTCTAAGTGAAATGTACTTGTTCCTTTTATCTAACAGATTTCAACTTAAGTTTCTATCACAACTTACCTTTCAGAGCATCCCCAGACCTGCCAACAGAGTGAACAGCAACCTTTGTCCCCTCACCTCCAGTATTCACATGTCACCTTGTGTAAGGACACATCTACTCTCTGCAGACCATCATAAATTACAAGCCTCTTAAGGGAAGACACCCAGTAGGAGCCATCTCTAGTTCCCAGAGGCCTACGCTGAAATGTTCAATCATTTGCAGTTGAGCGAGTTAGTGAAAAAAAGAGAAGCGAAATTCAGTCATATAGTGCTTAGGTATGTTCTTGTGTGTTCCGTGAAATGCGTCATTAGATTATTGTGTCCTTGTGTAATCATCCTACGGGAGCTATCACAAAGCTAGATGGTGCAGTCCATTAGCTGTATGTGGTCTCATAGTAAAAATGGTAGATACACAAGGCTGCTGCCAGAATAGCTGAGGTACTGTTTAATAGTAAAATTTGTCAATAGATCTTGATTTAGTACATTCCAGAATAATGATATGTAGTATAACGAAATTAATAAACAAGTAATAATTACCTATCCTCATTGTAGGCATTTAGTGCTTAACCCAACTGCATGCGTTGTATTTTCATATAGCTGGCAGTCCAGTAGCGCCACCACAAATAGGTGCTGTGCCGCAGTGTCAGGGCCACTGTGACGTCATGTGTGGTGGGAATTTTCAAGCTCCTTTATAATCATAGATGTAGTCCCTAACTGACCAAATTGTCCTAGGAGCACATCAATGTATTCTTTATGGGGGGAGAGGGGGTGGAACCAGGGATTGAACTCAGGCCCTTGCGCTTTCCATCAGTGTAGTCTAAAAGCCAATTCTGCTGCTTGCTGGAATTGGTGATTTGTTGCTGGTGTTACCAGCAATTTTTAACCCTTATTTAAATTACCAATAATTTCTGTTTATTTTATAATCAAAATTTTAATTGATAACATCCTTTTTGAACCCACTTTAATTTTCAATAACTGTTCTATACAACTCTTATAAAAGCCCACACCTGGGCCAGAATTATGTACATGTTCAAAAGTGTACTATACATGGAATCATATGTAGATCTCTGTATACCTTAGCTAACTATCCTTAGTGCTGCATCATTAAAGTGGATTTCTCTTAAATATTTCTCAGCATACATATTTTTCAGTAAGTAAGTGAGCATCAGTGAGAGTTTTGGCAAGAAAAATCTTATAATGGACATTTCTGTAGGCACATACTTTAGGCCCTCACTGAAAAGAATAATAACATTTTTTTACCATCTGGAATAAAGCAGTGACAAATATTACAAGACTCAAATCATGCTTATGTGCACAAAGCCACATTTCCAAATCACTATTATAATTTCTATCTCCCACCTAGGATGCAGTAAGAATTGTTTTTAAAAGGAAAATATTCAAAACAATGTGATAATTCTCCTAAATATAAGCCCTGCTGAATCTGAACACATTTTATTCTTTTCTAGTTAAGCTCTCATTATCATTATCCAGTAAATGCTGGCAGGAACTTTATAACAAACAGTTTATCCTTTCCCTTTTGTATGATTTAAATATGTTGTTTTATTACTCATTTTTTCACTATGCCCTATGTGAAGAAGACCACACACACAGCATACTTAGAAATAAATACAGGTCAAGAAGTCCAAAACTGCAAACCACAGGCCATAGGAATAAATACCACCACACTCGGGTTGATCCCATTTTAGTAGCTGTGGAACCACTGGAATCTTGCATAATCTATAGCTCGAGTTCAAGAATAAATTTGTTCTCTAACCAGTGATATGAGGACAGTAGCCTGAACCTCTCCGCAGACACAGAGGCTTGTTACTCTTAGTTCTTGTGATGGTAAAACCTTACGTCTAACTAGATCCTTTGTTCGGTGATTCATGCCTACCCAGCCTGGTTTGATGCCTTAAGAGAAAGAGAATAATGATATGAAGTATAGCAAAATTAATAAACCAGCAACAATTGGTTGCACAAATCTTTGTTCAATAGTTGTGGGAGATGCAGCACCAAATAACAGAGCCATATAAAAGCTTTATAGACACATAGTCACAGCATGGAACCTCTAATATGACAAGGTCTATGTGACCTTGAAGAAATGAAGCCTCTTTGAGCCCTGTTTTTGAGTTGAGCTGTGTCCCTCTAAAAACTCATATGTTGCAATTCTAACCCCAGTACCTGCAAATGTGAACTTATTTGGAAATGTAGTCTTTGCAAAGGTAATTAGCTAAGATGAAGTCATTATTGTGGGCCTTAGTCCAGGATAACTGGTATCCTTGTAAAAGGGGGAAATTTGAACATATCTGCAGACATGCTGCATTAGTCAGCTTTCTATCACTATAACAAAACACCTCAGGCCATTAACTAATAAGAGAAAAGGTTGACTTTGGCTTATAGTTTTGGAGATTCCAATCCAAGATTATTTGGCCCCACTCTTCTGGGCTTCAAGCAAAGGTGGTACATTATGATATAAAGCATATAGTGGAAAAAACTGCTCACATCATAAACCAGGAAATAAAATGGAAAGAAGCAGACTGGCAGAGTCCCACAATCCCCTTCTATGCACACTGCCAGTGTCCTACAGACTTCTCACAAGCTCCCAGCTCCCAAATATTCCACCCACCTTCCAACAGTGCAATACTCATGATCAGGCCTTTGACAAACGTGTAGAGAGAAGATATAAAGAGACACAGCAGAAAGAGGGTTGTCTGTAATACAGGGCAAGAAAGCTGGGAACGATTACTTCTGTAACAGCCCTCAGAAGGAAATGAGCTTCCAGTCATCCTCATTTAGAACTATTATTCTTGGGGCCAGAGAGATAGCTCAGTAGAATAAGTGCTCACTTGGCAAGTGCAAGGACCTGAGTTCAATCCCTGCTCCCACCAAAAATAATAAATTTTAAAAATAAAATAATTTCAAGAAAAAAAAAACTATCATTCTCCAGACCAAAGCGGATGATAATGGGAAATAAAAAGAAAATGTTCAAATGGGAAGAAGATGGAGCAGAGGAGGGGAGAAGAGAAGAAAAAACTGAAAGCAAAGCTTAAGTAAATGGGGACAGGAAGAGAAGTTGAAAGGAGGGAGAAAGAATGGAGGAAAGAAGAAGAATCAAGATATACTGTGTGCAGGTGTGAATTCCCTAAGATGCAGGTGAGCACTACACATATCAAAAGTGTCAACAAAAAATTTTTTTAAAAAAAGAACTACTATTGTCTAAAACTGTTTGGCAATACACTTTTGTTGTTTAAGCCTTCCCATTTGTAGTACTTTGGTATGGCTGCCCTAGCAAAGCAGTGTTACATGGCTTCCTCAAACACTAATGAAAAGTGCTCAAAGAGGACGGAGAATATTTTTATCACATGAGGCATCACACTTGAATATTTTACCTCACTGCCTTGAGGCTCACTTCCTTCCCCAGTCAGTCATCACAGCAGTTATACTGCCCTAATAGCAATAGAAAAACAGGCACAGGGTTAGGGAGATAGCTTGGCAGTCTAGGCAACTGCCTGGCAAGTGCAAGGACCTGGGTTCAATCCCTGGTACCACATGTGGGGAGGAGGAGGAGGAGGAGGAGGGGAGGAGGGGGAGGGGGAGGAGGAAGAAGAAGAAGGGGAGGAGGAAAACAGGCACAACTAGAAGCCGGGGGCATAGAGAGTACCAATGACTGGGTTTGGGGTTTCAAGAACGTGATGCCATGACCAGTGAGATAGCTCAGTGGACTAAAGCACCTGCTTAGGCAAGCTTAGGCAGGCACAGGGACCACAGTTCGATCCCCAGCAACACATCCCATGCCAGCTCCTGAGCTGGCCACAGAGTCTGGGCAGCAGGATCACTGTGAGTCCAATCTGCATAGTGAGACCCTGTAACAACCAAATACATTAAGATAGATAGATAGATAGATAGATAGATAGATAGATAGATAGATAGATAGATAGTAAATAGGTAGATAGAAACCTGATGCCCTCTGAAGTGATTGCCCTACACAGGTTTAGAAGAAACTCTCCTATATGTGAACGGAATGAAGAGCAAAAATAAACCCCTCTTAGCAGAGAACTGATGGCAATCCTAACACAAACAGCAGTGGGATCTAAGAGCAAGAATTGTTACTACCCTTTATGCTTTACACTCTACTGCCTCAACTCTCCCCAGGAGGGATAAAATGGTAAGACATTAGAAGATTCAACGAGGGCACCTTCAATAACAGACATGAATTTCAAAATTAAAAGAATAGATCAAAATTCAGAATTTTTGAATCAGTTGGCTAGTTCTAAAGCTTAACAAGAAGATGTCAATAATCAAAAGAGCAGAGGATAAGAAACTTTATGAAGTTCTTGAATACAGCTGCTTGCCCTCTGCTCCTGCCAAGCAAGAGGGACAGAAGGGGCTGCTTGCCCGTGTTTAAAAAAGTTTTGGAGAAACAATTTACAAAAAAAAAAAAAAAAGGCAACTGCTTGAGTTATGGAGACCCAAGAGACTTCCACCCTGAATACCAGAAAGACAGGAGGGTTAGATAATAATACGCTCTGGAATCTGACATGTACCTGCACTCCTTCCTGTCCATGCAGGCTGAAAGGATGCATGTTTTCATGGAGCTTGTAGGGGCCATGTGTTGAGGGAGCCCAGCTGAAATCCAACAACACCCCTTGGAAGCATTTAAAATACAAGTGAAGTGCAAGCAATGACTATCTGAAAAATCACCTCATAATCTCTTCTGGAACATCTATGCAACCTCATATTATTACTACATAGCTAATATGGAGGAGCCAAATGGAAATTCAGTTTGGCTCTTAAAAATAAAGTTACATTTCTTATACACATATACAAGAGACATACCTGCCACATGTGGAAGGCTTGTCCAAGACTTCTAAGAATCTTCTTGCAGTGTGTCTTTGTACCAAAAACTGATTTAAAAGCCTAGAAAAGAATTGGCACCAAGTCACTTAGAGTTAGATCATGGTATAAAGTGATGATTTTTTTTATTGTTGTTTTGTTGGGTTTTTGTTTGTTGGTTGGTTTGTTTTTTTATTTTTAGGGAAGGGTCTACAGGGTGTTCAGAGTCTCACTACTAGATCGGACTTGTAGTGATTCTCCTGTTTACAGCCTCCCAAGAGCTGGGATTACAGGCATGTGCCACCACGTTCAGTCTCAATTGCTGTCTCAGCATGCCCCGGGGGCAGAGCTGGCATAGCAGGCCTGGGGATTGAACTCCCAGCCCCTGCACATGCTTGCAGGCACTTTAATTCACTGAGCTATTTGGCCAGCTCTATGTCAAGGCTTTCAGGTCTTGGCTATTTGGGGAAACACCAATGGACTGCAATAAACTAAGCATGACAGAATAATATATTGACTATTTCAAAACTCATAGTATGTTAAAATCCCATCTAGACAAGAACAGAATTATCAGCAGAAAGAAGGAAAACAGTTGAATTAGATTGATTTATTTTTTTTAAACAAAATGCTCCAAATCTAGAGAAAAAGAGAAAGCAGAATGAGAAATTTTCAAGTTCCAACATAAAAATATAAAAAATATCACAACTGTTGCTAATAGGAGAACAAAAATAAACTGAGGTGACAGAGTAAAACATGTATGAGGTTTAAAAGGAAAAGAGAAGTGCTCAGTTAATAATTGTGGGTTTGTCTATTTTTCTTCCAATTTGGTCAGTTTTTGCCTCATATATTTCATATCTCCATTATTTTATACATACACATTTAGGATTGCAATGTTATTTCAGTGGTACAACTCTTTAATAAAGTAATATTCTGTGACATCAATAATTTTACTTACTTTGAAGACTATTATTTTCAGTACCAATAAGGCAGCTTGGGGTTTCTTTTCATTAATGCTTTCCCATTCTTTTTTACTTCCCTACATTATTATATTGAATAAAGTTGCTTATACACAACATGTACACTTGAGTCCTGTTTTGTAACAAATATGCTCTGAAAATATGTTTCAATTGCTGTATTTAGATCATTTATATTTAATGTATTTATAGATATGTTATGGCTTATGGTTTCAATTTTATTTTTTCTTTTCTGGTCTTTCCCCCTTTGTTTATCATTTCTGTTTACTTTTTCCAATCTTTTCTTAGAACTCAATTTTCACATAACTATAGTGGTTTTGAGTGTCTCTTAGTAAAGCATTTTTAGTAGTAGTTCTACATATATAATACTACATGTGCATAAATTATAATAGTCCACTACTATCATCACTAAAGTTTGTCATGAATCAGTATCTCATGACCTATTGAAAACTTCTGCAAAGTGTGAAATTTGGTATATGTAGAATTTAAACACAGAACTAATGTACCTATATGAAATACTCCCTTGTTTTTTCTCTCACCTAGAACTAGTTATATGATCCATACCATGTAATGATTTGGGATTACTTCAGGGAAAAATTATGATTCTGACTTGAAACACTAAAACTTCTATCATTTGCTTTACTGTATATTATTTTGTAACAAACTTTTCAGATACTGTGTTTTCTAATTCTTTAAATTTGAATAGAAATTTGAAAATGTTTAAATCCCCTGGATTTTTCCATTGATTTTAGTTATCATTGCATGGACCATCAATAGTTGACAGCCCATGAAAATTGTAAGAGGGCTTAACAATTAGCTTGGTTGGTATTCATCTTCCATAAAAAGTATGTTTTAAGAAAATGAAGTTTAGTCTCGTAATGTTACAGGTAAGTCAAATGACAGCTAAGCCAAAACCAAGGTCAGATACCAATGAACTATGTCATGAGAATGAAAAATACTTTCTAACTACAGTGTTTCAATGATCTGCTTGAAATTTAGTTATGCTTCATTTCCTGTAGGAAGGCAAAATAAGAACATGGCAGATGGAATATCATCATTCATCTACATTGGAATTTAACCAGGACACTGGGGTTTAAACTTATTCACTTGCCAAAAGTAGCAATAGGTAACAAATGAATAGCTCAAGCATCGATATCGCAAACACTAGCCTACAAGAGGTTCCAAACATAAAATTGCAAGCTAGCACATCCATTTCTACTGTGGATCTGTGAATTTTTTTCTCATCCATCCAGACCACCACAGAGTTGAAAATTTGATGGACACAGGCATTTATTCTACATTATACAGTTTTGCTTGCTTTGAATATAAAAACACATAAGTGTGTACAAGAGACTGTCCTCGATTCCCAAAATATTTTCTATATTCCCTGATTCATTTTATGAAGGATCAAACTTATAGCATATAGCCGAGTGACAGACTTTCTCTTTTAGTCATGAATTCTATGATCCAAACTGGAGAAAAAAATTCTTGTTCGTCTCCCATTTATATTCACAGTCAGATACTATAATTAAATAATAGAGTTTCATTTACTTGGGCTCAAATCCATTAATTTTTTTCTTACTTTCACTCATCTCTTTCCTCTGAAACATATTCCAGTATTATTATTATCCTTCAGCACACAAATACAGAGATCTGTGAATCTATAATGAGATCTTCCAATTTTTAGAATAGATTTTGATTTGATTGAACGTCCACATTGCCTTCACTTAGATACTGCTGAAAGATGAACAAATATCTGATCCTACTGGGGAGAAAAATTAGCATTTTACACTTAACCTCTCAAACAAGTACATGTATTGTGTTTACTCCAGGGAAACACTTGGTTCACAAACTTAACTTGGATTCCTTGACTGTGAAATGTGTTAATGCTCTTCACTAAAGACAGAGTTCAAATGCCCTCATGTTCTAGCCCACTGTACTGGGCAGATGAAAGCATACCATTTACTGTCACCTACATAGAAAGCCACGTGTCCTCCTCTCACTCAAGTGGTGCCATATGGACCAAAGGGCAAGCAAAGAGAAAAGAAGCAAAGATGCTGAACTCTCTATAGAGAAGTTACCTGAAGTGGAAAGAAAATCTAAGCTTTACTGCTGCACTGTGCCCACCTCCGGAATGAGACAGAAGTACTGCACTTCTAGCCTTTTCTTTTAGAGAACAGAGGAACATTGTGGAATGTTTATTCCCACACTAATGTTGTGGCTTCACCACATGCCTATGAAACTCCCTTGTGAGCAGAGCTTGAACCCCAGCCCTTTCTCTTTCTCAGGATTTCTACTTCACACCCCCAGCACAGTTACAGCAGAGATCTCAAAGGCATTTCTATAGCCAATGCAAATTATACTTCTTTGTTTGCTTCCTGGAGGTAGAGTGGGAAATCGAAAGACTGTAACACCCCAAAGTAGTAGCTAAAATTGAAACAGATGATGAAAAGGCCCCTAACATTTTTTGCTACTTTGATGTACAAATCCCCCTACTAATTTAGAAAAATCATTGTGGTCTTTAACATTAAAAAGAAAAACAGATATAACCCTTTGCGGATCTTCATGGACTAAAAGTAAATGTCGGCTTTAACAATTTAAAAAAAAAATCAGTAGATAAAGACTTTCTCAACATAGACCACAAACTATTAAAAGAGAAAAAAGATTATTAATCTATTTTTATTATTAATTAGCTACATTTTATGTAGGAAGACTTGTTCCCTTTCTCACCACAGAATTACTGAACATGAAAAGAGAACTATATAACTGACAACTAGTTTAGGTAAGAAAGCAAAGATCAACAATATTTATCTGATGGAAATAACTGAGATATTTTAAAATTTTTACAACACACACCCACCATTTCTGGCTAGAAGAGAAACTGCCAAGAATATATCCAATTCTATACTCAAGACTCAAAATGAAATTTTAAATTCCAACATCAGCTGATGTATCAATGACTGAATGGATAAAGATAGTAGATCAACATACCAATCTCTGGGTCAGATTGCTAAACTTTGTTTCATCCTAAAAGTTCTTATTCCAGACTTGACACAGTAACAGATTTCCAGCTTTCTCTTTGAATAAGATGATATTTCCTGGTTCAAATATTAAGATAATCTCAATGCATCTCAGAGCACCATGTCAAATTAAATGAATATTTTGTTGAGCAATATTCACAATGTACTTTGTTAGATAATGGGGAGAAAACAAAGTCATTAAAACTTCCTAATAAAGAAGCTGTGATCTACTTCAAAGTCAGAAAAGTCATTAGCAGAGAAAGATTTAAAATGTGAAGTGGATTCCACAAAGTCAGGAATTGGGAGGACTAACAAAACACAGGTTTGTATGTCAACATAAAAAAAATTAAATCACACTTAGCATAAAATATAGCAACATCAAAAATTACAGAAAACTCATTTTTGAAATCTGAAATTTTGAGTCAAAGAAGAAAAAGGGGAAGACTGGAAGATGCCATGCAACTGGGTGGTCTCAGTTTGATACTCAACAGGGCAAGAAGAACTTGATGAACAAGGCCTACAGACAGGCCCAAGCAGGAGTAGGGCAAGCCCGAGATTTTGGAAGAAGCCAGAGATAACATGATCCTCATGTTTTATCTCAGCTGGTTTGAACCAACTCTTTGAACTAGGTCTTCAGAATGTATTACTCAGTTGGTTCTGGTCTATTCTCTATAGAGTGGTCCAAGTGTCTTCCCAGTCAGACATCTTGGACTAGCCCAGGAAATATATCCATGAGTCTCCACCTTACAACTAGTCACTTTCTCAGATAATGGACAACAAGGTTATGAACAGAAAACATCTGATTCTACAACTCCCGTATGTTCTCACTTCCTTTCTCATACACAGCTGTTAAGAGTAGGAACAGTCTGTTTCCTGGTCAAATTGGTCAAAGGCTTTCTCATGGATTATGACCAGCCTCAAGAAGGTTGTCAAAATTAGCAAATATAGACCCAGTCCTAGCCCAGGTCCGGTGAGTGTGCGGAGAGCTTCCTGCTACCCTGCGCCTGCAGGACCAGTCCCAGCCCAGGCGCAGCGTGGGCCAGACCCGCTCCCACCCCATTGGGCCACCCCCCACCACTCCGCAGTACCTCCCCCACCCCGCCTGCCTAGTAGGAATTTCTGCCGAGTTCCGGAAACCCCCAGACCCAGTCCTAGCCCAGGTCCGGTGAGTGTGTGGAGAGCTTCCTGTTACCCTGCGCCAGCAGGACCAGTCCCAGCCCAGGTGCAGCGTGGGCCGGACCCTCTCCCAGCCCCTTGGACCGCCCACCACCACTCTGCAGTACCTCCTCCACCCCACCCGCTCAGTAGGAATTTGTGCCGCATCCAGGAACCCCCAGACACAGTCCTAGCCCAGGTCCCCTGAGTGTGTGGGAGAGCTTCCTCTTCCCCCTACTTCACCTTACCCCCTCCAGGCACAGCTCAGGCCTGGCATACACGCCTGGGGTGTAATCCTGCAGCTGCAATCCCTGCAGAGAGTGTAGAGGATAGATGCAACCAACTAGTCCAGGAGCAGAACATCTTACCACAGGGGTACAACAGGTTCACCCTCCAGGGCAGCAGCGGGAAGGAGCTGAGCACAGCAGCCAGACCCAAGCCAAATGCAGCTGGATAAGTCCAAACTTTGTAAAGCTACACCTGAACTTCAGTGCGTGTGAAGGTTATAACTACAGCAAAGATCTACAACAAAGGTCAGAAGACAGCACTACACAAAATGACAAGAAGGAACAAAATGCAACCTCAGAACCCAAGCCCACCCGTAACAAGTGTAGAGGATACATCCAACACAGAACAAACTGGAAATTACACAGATGAAAACAATGAATCAACACAGAACAAACTGGAAATCACACAGCTGAAAACAATGAATCAACGGCTTCTGAAATAAAGAAACAGCTGCAGAAAGATGTAGAAGACCTCAGATTGGAAATGAAAAAAGAAATCCCTGAATTAATAACATCTGCA
>NW_004524640.1:4663510-4670587 GCF_000260255.1 Octodon degus
GTAAATAGGATCTCAAGTCCGCATCTTGTACAGCAATTAACCACTAAGAAGAATATATGCAGTGTATTATTTGTTGAAACTGTACTTCCAATTTGATTTGAAACTGTCTCATTGCTATCTGTTTATCAATAAAATTTTGAAAAAAAACATTAGCAAATATAGCAGATGTTGTGAGTTTCTATGTTTCCAGCAGCTAATATTGCTTTGGAGTGCAGACTATAAGGTTGCAGTTAACAATTTCAGCTAATTATGATATGACCTATATTTGCCCTATACAATAATGATAATCCTATTATTTCTTCAGTAATAACTCATAAATATTTATAGAATACAACTGTGTACCAGCATCATACATAAGACAACTTCTGAGAAAGCCACTATAGCAGATATGCATTGGTAAGTGGTGATCAAGATAAAGCAATATTTATCTGATGGAAATAACTGAGACAACAAGCTGGACTGTCATGTTAAAACTTCAAATACAACAAGTAATCAAGTAATTCTGGATAAGAGGTTGTAGCCATTGGTGACTTGCAGCAGGTTTGAGTACCACTAGTCAAAAGAAGTGCCAAAATAAATATAAACTATAAAAGAAGACTCAGCTGTCATATGAAGCCATAGAAATACTTAGATTTGAAACATTCTAAATGTACTCATTATGGTTGATAGTTAGAAGATGATACTTTTTATGTCTGAAATGGAATTCTCCAAAAATACTGGAAAAAAATATGAGAGATCACACACATACTAGAGTGGTTTTAAATGCCTTGATTTTGACATAAAATTTGATATTCCAAAATTCATACTCAAGCATTGAGGATGAAAATGTTGAGCATATAAAACAACTGTCTTAATTGTAGACCTGTAAACAATGACCACTCCAGGACAAATGAGCATGTCTGGTGTGCAGTACACAGGGATTATTACAGAAATGACAGGGAAGGTGTGAAAGAAGACTATAGTTACATCAAAGTACTCAAAAACCAACTTGATGAAGTTTCCACTAATCAAAGATGAGACAATCTGACCTCATTCTTCTTTGATCTTATTCTTGTAAAGGGTAAGAAACGAATGGATGAAACCCATTAAAATACTTCAATTCTTGAATTCACAACATTTGAGGGACATTGTTTAGTTACCTTCTGATGATGAAAGAAAGCCAATTCATTATCTTCAGAATGGAAGAAATAACAAGACATAACTATTTATCCTCATTTTTCCATATGAACTTTATCCAAATAGACTGGGAATGCATTTTAATAAAATAATTACAGCTAATAAATTTAAAACAAGATAATATAAAGAGACTATTTCTAAGTTTCAATTCCTGATGAATTAAAGGATCTAAACACAGCATAATTGATGATTAATATGAAAATAGAATGACAATCAACATGTTTCTCCTCATGAAAAAATATTACCCCACTTTTTAACATCTGACAAACAAATGAGAAATATCTAATCAAGTCTTTGGAACCCACTGCCTTTTCTCAGGAAGTACAAAGGAAAGAGGAACATGTTAAACTGCACCATGAATGCAATCACCAGAGTACACACTGTGGGAATTTCTTTAGGTCAAATGACCTGATTCTTCAATAGATAATTTGTAAGGAAAAGGAAGAAATGAAGGGGAATCTACAGACTAACTGAGACTTCAAGGACATATCAAGAATGTTTTAATGGGAAAAATTACAGTGTCTACAGAAGCATAATTGGATGATAAACCATAATGAAATGTAAAGAACTGATTACTATCAAAATTTAGACAATTATTTCTGGAGACAGACATGAGGCTGTGAACAGGACAGATGACATGCAAGAGCTTCTAGAATTGTTTGCAAATTATTTCTTAACTTGGATGGGAGGTTAAAAAATTGTTAACCTCTAATAAATCACTAAGATACACATTTTGGAGGGTAGTCTTTAATGTTTTCACCTTGCTTGACAATATAAATCTAAACAATGAAACACTCATATATTACTAATGCATTTGTTACTAGAAATTAGAACACTTTCCTGATTGTCACAGAAGCTAAACATCCTTTGCCAGTATGCTTCCATATGTAGCTTTGATGAGACACTCACACAGCTTAAGTAGAATACTAATGACATCTTTCCTTGGCTTCCTGCTCTCCACGTTGTTAGTCTCTACTATTTCGACTTGATGTAGCTAGGATACTATTGCAGTTAGTAGTAAAATATGTACTTGCTCCCAAATACATTCCTATTTTTTCTTTCTTTCTTTCTTTCTTTCTTTCTTTCTTTCTTTCTTTTATTTTTTTTTCAGAACCAGGGATTAAACTCAGATCCTTATACTTGCCAGGGAAGCACTTATTCTACTGAGCCATCTCCCCAGCCCCCACATTCCTATTTTCTTGATTGCTACTCAACAAAAGTAAATAAGATATGAACTTTTGTTATTGTTGCTAAACATCTATTAGTTTCAAGTATTCTGCATTGTTCAAAAAGGTAGTAAGACAATCATTATATTGAGTGCTTTCTATTTGTTTACAGATCCTGTCAGAATGAGTAGAAGATGTATAATTCTTATGTTTCCTAATTCTTCAAACCAACAGTTTTCCAACCAGGGAAGTTGTTTGCCGTATTTAATGTTACCAGTCCTCATCTAAGCTGGATAAAGGGTATTCTCCTACAGTGTTGGTCCTTACTGCAGGTTCACCACAGCTGCAATTGAGACTCTCACTATAATCCCATCTGTGGAGAGTGACTACACAGTGCTCTCAGCCAAGGTAAAACCTGTCCCATAAAATCCAAGAAGAGCAAGGTCTATGGAAGTCTGAATGAATGGGTGCATGGATGACATTAGGGACGATGCTTAGCGTTCCTAATGAAAGTCATTCATTACACTCCTTGTTGTAGTTTCACTCACACATCATGAGTGATGTCTCATATTTCAAAGCCATTTTCAGTAAGTGGAATAAATCAACACAGAGTATGATCAACATTCATAATATTGATCAACATCTACTTCCCCTCGACATGTCCCAACCCACTGAAATTAGAGGGATAATGATGAGTAGTTTTAGTGATGAAATGGGAGAAGGAATGTTTGCCACTTAGGGAATGAAGCAATTAAGTAGCAGTGCTACACTCTCATGCTTTCTTTCCCAGCCTGGGGAACCTCGGAAGCAGGTTTCAGCACTGAGGTACCATTATATCAAGAAGTCTGGGAAACTGAGTCAGCCTGGAGGAGAGCGGACCCACAGAAGCAGCTGAACCCATAGCAAACCTGAGAAGCAACATTTTAAGGTCACTTATGAAGGTCTAAGTGATGTGCTAGAATTCTGGTGCTTAATAAGAGCCAAATTAGTTGGATGACTGACATGCACAGAATCTGAGTATTTTTGGAATTGTAATTTGTTTGAAAGGTTATATATATTTGATAAGTTATGTCTAACAACAAAAACCCCACAAATCTGTGGGTTGAGAAGTTCATTCTAAGATTTCTCTACCAGAAATGCAACATGCAGTGAGAGTGATTCTAATGTTTTCACTCAAGAATGACAAAAGGACATAAGGTAGACAGCAGTCAGTTGTGACATTTATACAAGTCTCTGGAGTTGCAACTGATTCTGAAATAAACTGATTAGGCTTATATTTTCTTGACTTCCTAATCCTTGGAACCGAAAGTACTTAGTAAATAAAATTTGTCTTTTGCTATTTCCTCAAATCTACTTGGCTCTGATTAATCCAGTATACACTACCACAGAGTATTAAAACTATAAAAACTTCATTGTGAGATTTCAATAAGGCTCAAACTACAGCTGTTTTTCATGTTTTCTCTACGTAAGAATATTAGAGAACTTCTAAAGTGAAATTCCATAGCCTTCCCTATAAACAGAGTATTTCATAGTGCTAGCAATGTGCAGAAATCATACAACAGTCCCAGGAAATATAATCACCTTTTAGTCAAAGCCTCTGCAGTCAACAGTTTGAAATACCATTCCCTGCTGAACACACAGGTATTTGGCTAGGTCATGAACTAAAATGGCAATTGTCCCACATATTTCTGTTCATTTGATGGGTGCCACAGGAGCTTAAATGGACATGGGAGTGACAGCAATGTATAGGCTATTGATTTGAGGATGGCTGAGGATGAATGAAATCACTTCCTCAGTTGCAAAGGTGTCCTAAGAGGTCTGCAAACCCTAAATGACCTGTTAGCTTTCGAAGCATACAGACACCCCCTGACACTAGATGGCAATGGCACAGCTGCATGAGAAGTGGAGATAAGGACTCCAGCATGCCTCTTTGGCAGAAAAATTCACCCCATGACATTAAAAAAATGACAGTGGGCAATAATTGTACAATTTAATTATTCTTTTGGGTTCTACAAAAAGCTGAAAAAAATACATATAAAATCACCAGCCACCAGTCTGCTACCTGTGGCAGCTGAAAAATACTATAGTGGAATTTCAGGAACAAATAACAAAATGAGCATCTCCAAATTGTTTAGAAAAGGATCTTCAGTCTAAGGAGAATTGGCAGCACAGCTTTCAGAATAGATAAAGCACTGCCTCAAGGATCTGCCTTGCTTCCTTACTTTTTTTCAAGTAATACCTTCATTTGCATAGTAATAACCCAATTATTGTAAGATTAGGTGACAGGAATCTCATTATTGCTATTTCCACAAAACAGTCGATATTCTATTCAATATCTTTTAATGTTACACACCTTAAAACATAATTATTTCAATATACCCTCATTCATCTTTAATGTAATTTTCTTTTTTGAAAAACCTTGCCATAATTGTTAGTTTTTATGGAATATACTAGTGTTTAAACAAGCTTTTTTCCCCCCTCAGGCAACCATGAGAACAGGCAAAAGCAACCAACAGCTTGAGGGCATTTCTGCCTGTCTTCACCATCCCCAGAACAAACCCACCAGAAGACCAAACTCACAAGTAGGGCTTCCTCCGATCTGCTAAAATCCTCCACCTCTTTCCAACACTAGATTCTCCCCTCCTTCTCTTTCAATTCATGCTCCATACAAGATGCTTCCATAATGAGTTTGGTCTTAAGGCAACTTCAAAAGTGTTAGCAAATACATTCTGTTAAACTTCAAATTGTATGATCTGGCTTTTTTTTTTCTTTATGGGTTGTTGTTTTTGTTGTCTCCCATCCCACCACCACATTGTAGTACTAAAAAAAAAAAAAAAAAAAAAGCTTCTGAGACAGCTGACATACTGGGGAGACCATCTGCCTGCCATAGGTTTACCTGCCATGGGTTTTTACAGTTTCAATTACAAGATAATCAGTATGATAAGTGGCTGGTTACCAGATCAACGCCGGAAACAAAGGAAGGAAATAGAGGGGAGAAAGAACTGTCAACATTCAGAGTGCAGACTTGTACGTGTTAACATTTCACAATGCTGACGAGATTAATGTACAGTGAAAACAGCAGTTAGGTGTTATTCCATGAGAAAATAACAGAAAGAGCTGTGGTCTGGAGTCTGGAGGAAGCAGGCCCTAGAGGTAGCCCTGTGACTCCACTGCCTACATTTTGGGATGGGAGTATCTCTCTATACTCTGCATGAACACCATTACTCAAGAACACACAATTAATTTGTTGAAAGGAGCACTGACAACACCAACTAAGTTTTCCCAGGATATAAGTTTCATCCATCACCAACCTGACTAATTGGCAGTTTCCAAATGGTGTGACCCACAGAACCTCAACAGCACTGTGTTTCCAAGAGCCACTAAACCACAAAATCACACCAGGCAGCCAGACTATCAGACCACACCCTACTTTTCCTTTTTCTGATCTTTGTCAGAAGGCTGGCCACACATTACTGTTCTGCATGTTTGATGAACTTCAGGGGACACTTACTGCGAGCTTTGTCATTTTTTTACAAAAAAAGAGGAAACCAGCATTCTTTAAAATGAGTTTAGTTGCTATAGACAATTTTTCCCCCAAATATGCAAGATGTAAAAGAAATTTTCTGATTTAGTCAGTCTTTTACTGGAAATAAGTTATTTATCTCTTTCAAGTTACTGGGCTGCATCTCAGAAACTATGCAAACTGACAAGGACATGAGTCAGAAAGGAATTTAGCCCAAATCTTTCTTTTTAGATAAGAATAGATGCACAGTGTGCATTTTTAGTCAAGGACATGGGTCTCAGTTTGTGGCTGCAGAAGAATTGGAATTCAGGTCTCCAAACTCCCATTCCTGAATTTCCTCACTGTTTTTCTCCCACATGCCTTAAAATCCAGACTTGATATGAATGGCAGTTGGGATGTGTTAAGGGAGTGCAATGATATTTTATATCTCAATGATGAGGCCTATTAAAAAGGGCCAGCCAGAAACATCAGGAAAGCAATAACTGAAACCATTGTTTTACACTATGCATCAAGGTACTGTTTGTATTAACCATCAGAACCCACATTAACTGGTCAAGAAGTTGAGGCCTGAGAAATTCAGAACATTGCTCAAGATTGTAAGAAAGCAAGCTTCATAGTCAGGATTCAAAGTCGGGTCTGTCTCAAAGACAAAGCATGTACACCATAAAAACATAAATTTACTTCTATGAGGTACCTGGCCTTTGGCCCAGCCTTTCCTAAGCCCAGCTTTGCTGAATAAGCTGGGTGCATTCACAGTGGACAGAAACAGCATAAGAGACAACAGCAATCCCAGACCCTCTAGAGTCACCAATATGCTACCAAGCAGCGTGCTATCTTATCTCAGAGAGTCACACTGCTTCTTTCTGGGATGCCTTCTCTCTGCACTGTCTCTACCCCTCAGTATTGATTGAGTAAACTCCTATCCTAACCTAACAATCCAGGTCACTCTTTACCTATTGTGTAAAGCCTGAACCATTCAGGCAAGTTACTTTTCCCTTCTTCTGTTACTCCTGAACTTTTAAACTGCATACTTAATTACTGAATGCAGTTATTAGTTTTTCTTTTCTTTTTTTTTCTACAGTTTTATTGATAAACAGCAATGAGACAGTTTCAAATCAAATCGGAAGTACAGTTTCAATAAATAATACACTGCATATATTCTTCTTAGTGGTTAATTGCTGTACAACATGCGGACTTGTGATCCTATTTACA
>NW_004524640.1:4674157-4728468 GCF_000260255.1 Octodon degus
CGCCTGGGCTGGGACTGGTCCCGCCGGCGCAGGGTAGCAGGAAGCTCTCCACACACTCACTGGACCTGGGCTAGGACTGGGATGGAATAAGGTTTTTTTTTTTTTTTTTCCTTCCTCGAATGCCTTCAGGGCACTTTTGGCCAGTGGGAGAGTTGTGAGGTTCGAACTCCAGGAACCTGAAGCTGACAGCTTTGTGGAAGCAGCCACTGAAAGGACTGAGCTAGGGCCAGGCCCCCTAGTTATTAGTTTATAAGTCATCTCTTGAGCAAAGCTTCTGGTAGAATGGGTTTAATTCTTAGTGGCATCCACAGCACCCAATTGCAACATGTCTAAAACACAGGTGTTTTATAAATATGCAGCTATTACTAAAGATGCCTATCCACCCACCCTCATTGATTGTCATTATCGAATTTTATCTTGCCTGGTGAAATTTTGCATCTGATTTTTCTATAAGAGAAACCTTTTTTTTTGTTTTAAAGAACCATCTTCTTTCTCCTCAAAATCACCAAAAAGGAAACCTCACAGATAAGTATTCCAGAAACGTTCATCTATTCAAATTCCTTACAGGATTAAAAAGCAAGGTTTTACAGTACTAAAGTATTACAGGTTGCTTTAAACCTAGTTGAGGATAATAGCAAAGTTTTCTCTTCTTGAGGTCACCTTCAAACATGGGACACAGAAAAAAATGCAGTGTGGTTAAAAATTAGATGCCCAACTCCACAGATACATGCTACTTTTGTGAGGATTAATTGAGTGTACTCTTTTATCTGTTTCTCTTCAGCATATGTACTATATATCTGCTATGCGTCTGAGGACAGCTGCCATTCTATTTACAGCAATATCTAAAAATGGCAACATTAAATCCATCTTCCATCTCTTTGAGATCTTTTTCAACCACAGAATCATCTCAGATGTTCTGCTTTTAGAGCAAAATATATGAGGTGTGAATGTGTGTAACAGTAAAAGACTAACAGGCAGAAATACACAATGGTGGAATTATGCACTGGGGGTTGATAAAACTTTCCTCCTTTTCCTATCTCAGGGAAAGCTAGGGCAAGGAAACTAGAAAACATCAGGGGGCAAATTAAAAAGGTAGGAAACTCTGCCCTTCCACCCTTACTCAGAGCTCTCAGAACCTAAATATTGATTTTTCAGATCTTTTTGTTGCTGACTGTAGAAAGTTTGAACCTAAAACAAAAAACATATAGCTGAAAAGTGTGCCAATAAACATACTTGGCATTCTGGATTTATTTTTTGAGAAAGTTAAAATTAACTTTCAGCATCAATGACAGGGATGGAAAGATGGTGACTAATTAATTATTTATTGTAACTTTCAATATTATACATCTTAGCATGAATCCAATATTTTACTGTCACTTATCACCAGAAGAGGCAAAAAAATCTGATTTTACAAAAATATCTAGGACTGACCTTTCTGACCCATCTGAACAACTTGGGAAAGTTTCTATTCTCTACTATCTCTTCTACACAGAATTTCAAAGATGCAAACTTGCCTGCCTTTACCAGACATCAAGTCTACTTTTTAAATCAATGTACCAACCAGACATAACAGGAAAATAAACCACCCCTTCATAGCAAGGACCAACTAGACAGGAAAAAAAATTAAGAAGTCATTCAAATTCTTCTAAAAAGATATTTCACTCATCATGTTACGGAACTTCTAAGTAAAGAGGAAAGTCATTTTAAAAGCATTTTACAGGTTGGAGCAGCACAGAGCAATGTGGAAAATACAAAAGGGAACAGCAGGGTGGAAGCCACACTACCAACATGTAGGTACCAACTCTACCACTTAATCACTGTATGAGGTTAGGCAAGATAAACAACCCTTCTGTGCCTTAATCTTGCAGTGGTGAAGAACAACCACATGAGCGTACGCAGAGTTACTGGAACTCTATAGCCATATGGTGAGCAATCATATAATGTCACTTATTTTTATGACTAAAAAAGTCTCTGACACTTAGTAAGTGCTCATAACTTAATGATAAAAATTAATTGCTTTCAACATTCCTGAACAGGGATGGAGAGGGGAGGATGGGTACAGTAAGAGCTGCTATAAAGGAAATTACAACGAATGATTTATTTACTTGGGGCTGCTTTCTGATCAAGCTATTTTCCTTTGGGAGTTGGGGGGAGGAGAAGGGAGGGCGGGAATTTTTAAAACATTACAGGAACACAAAGCCCTCCAATTCAAAACTGGAATCATTATTAAAAGGAGTTTTTAGATTATTCAAAACATTCCATTCAGTTTCTGGAGCAGGCAAATACACAAATGTCATCTTGTTAGTATTTTTATTTGATTAAACCAACTAAAAAAAAAAAGTTAAAGGATCACATGAACAGCATTTCATGCAACAAATTACATCTTTAATTCACAACCTGACAAGACAATAACGGTGACAAGCCACACCAATCTGCCATTGATTCTTTTTTTTCAGTTTTTATAGTTTTTTGAGGAGTCTTTCCATATATTCCAGGGTACCCTCAAACCTAAGAGCCTCCTGACTCAGCCTCTCACATATGGGGACTGCAGGTGTGTACCACAACACCCAGACCTGCTATGAGCATATTTATCTGATCCACAAATAAGTCAATGGAAACTGAAATTACCAAATATCAAGTTTTCAAACATAAAATTTGAATTTTTAAAAGAAAAACAACGTTGGGGTCGGGGATATGGCTCAGTGGAATAAGCGCTTCCCTGGCAAGCACAAGGGCCTGAGTTCAATCCTCAATTCCGCCAAAAAAGAAAAGAAAAACAATGTTATCTCTAAAATCCAAATCTATTCATTTGGTTTTGTCATAAATTTTAACTCAAAAATTTTCTTATTATTAAATCACTTATACAAAGTTACAACTAAGTACATATCAATACCATATCTGAAATGTGAGCTAAAATTTAAAGAATGGAAAGTGGGGAACATACATAATGATCCTGTAAAGAAAATCTAACACATAATTTTTGCAAGATGCCAAAATCATCGAATTGTTCATGCCATTAATCTTGGGTATTCACTGACTGCAAGGCTTCCAGAGAGACTATATCCAAAGAACTATAAAACTTTCAAAATACAGTTATGAGAAGTGGTAAATCCATGCTTTTATTACTACTAAGACAAGAAGGTATCTTTTTAAAAGCTGCATAAAATTTAACCACCACAAAATAATACCTAAGGAGATTCAAAGTGTATGTGTATGATATTAACGAGTATGTATTTAATGGGTGACATTCATTACACTTAAGAGCATCAATAAAATGAAAATAAATAGTTGTCTATAAGGTAAAGCAAGATTTTTTAAAAGATTCCACACAAATGCATATTTAAGGTTATTTTCTTTTTCTTTTTTGGCAAGGAAGGTACTGCAGATTGAACCAAAGGCCTTCACACTGAGCTATAGCCCCATCCCATTTTAATGTTTTATTTTAAGACAGGGTCTACCAAATTTTCCTAGGCTCTGCTAAAAATCACAGTCTTCCTATGTTAGCCTTCCAAAATGCTGGGATTACAGAGAAGTGCCACCACACTAGTGTTGCTCTTTATTGAGGATAACAGTTGAGCTTCATTATAAAAGATCCTAGAATGAGGAGCTAAGAGACAGTTATTTTAATATTTTAACATTTTCTTTTTTGATATATGAGCAACTGCATTTCCAGGACTAAATTCTCCTTTGGACAATAGCAATCAATCTGGCACAACATATTTCCAAGGACCACTCACAAAATAACATGCTGAAAATGTCAGCCCCAAGCATTAAATTATTTATTATTTATACTGACCAGGATGGTGAAACTGTCACTGTACCATCAATTAGTTTATTTCACAGTTTTGAGCTTCAAAAACCTCCTCATTTTCAAGACTGGAGAGTTGAACTGAATGGTGTCTGAGGTGTCTTTATTCTTGTAATTTTTATAATTCTGTCACTGTATTCCATACTGGAATTTACCCAAAGTGTATCTTTGCTTATTGCATAAGACACTGAAAAAATGTGTTCCCCTCCTCCATATAAGAACAAATAAAAAGTAGAATGGTGTTATAATGTTTTTTAAGAGCCTATATTCATTATTTGGCCAATATATGTCAGTCAATGAACATCTATTTATATATCTCAAATGATAAAACTGATATCAAAGAGATTGTGTAATAATCCTTAGCTCATAGAATAAGCATTGAAAGTGGGGTTCCAACTCAGAATCTTTGGATTATGATGCACACCTGCTTTCCCATGCAGTAACAAAATTATTAAGAACCATACTAAAGCTCTAGCTGCCATCTTGGGTCCCCACGTGGGTGTACCTAATCTCAGCTGGTCTACGTGAGACCCTCTGAGCAGCAGCCCTAGTCCCCCATGCTGTCCCATATCTGCTCTGACAAGATGAAAGAAACTATCATGAACCAGGAAAAACTCGCCAAACTGCAGGCACAAGTGCACACTGGTGGGAAAGAAACTGCTCCCAGAAAGAAGAAGGTGGTTCACAAAACAGCCACCGCAGATAATAAAAAACTTCAGTTCTCACTAAAGAAGTTAGGGGTTAGCAATATCACTGGTATGGAAGAGGTGAATATGTTTAGAAACCAGGGAACAGTTCTCCACTTCAACAACCCACAAATTCAGGCATCTCTGGCAGCAAACACTTTCACCATTCCAGATCATGCTGAGACGAAACAACTGACAGAAATGCTACCCAGCATCTTGAACCAGCTTGGTGCAGACAGTCTGACTAGCTTAAGGAGACTGGCTGAAGCTCCGCCCACACAATCTGTGGATGGAAAAGCACCGCTTGCTACTGGAGAGGAGGATGACGACGAGGTTCCCAATCTTGTGGAGAACTTTGATGGGACTTCTAAGAATGAGGCAAACTGAACTAAGTCAGCTTCTGAAAGAGATCAAACTTGGAAGAAATTCCTGGGAGCTGCTATTTTATATTGTGACTGCTTCTTGAAATTGTTTTTGTTTATGGATCTGATAAAATCTAGATCTCTAATATTTTTTAAGCCCAAGCCCTTTGGACACTGTAACTCTTTTCAGATTTTGCTTACATACAATTCATTTTTTGCAGCCAATTAAGCAGGAAAAGCCTGGGAATAAAGTCTGAAACAGATTAATAAAAAAAGAACCATAATAGAGAGGCAAGTGTAGTGTAGTGTGTGTGTGTGGTGTGTGTGTGTGTGTATACATCCTACCAATGGACTACAGTACCCACCATTATCTTGATATTTTATTTCTAGTCTTACTGAGATACAAATGACATAAAAATTGCACATGCTTAATATAGACATCGTGATGAGTTTGGACATATGTATACACTGATGCCACTGTTACAATGAAAATATCAATATCCATAACCTCTAAAAATTTGCTTGTATTCTCTTGTAATGTCCAGTGATGTTGAATACACTTTTGAAACATGCTTTTTGAAGCAGTCAGTAAGTGATGCTCCTTTTGATGACAGCTGAGAGAGTTAATTTGATAAGAGCAATCACTTGATTAAGAATGAGCTATGTTTGAGTTGGGCTCTGCCGAGTGCTAAGGATAGACATATGATTAAAGGTAGCAGCGTGGTAATTAATTTTGAATTCTTTGATGTTTTAAATGTAAAACATGACAAGAAAACTGAGAAGGAAAATTATAGCACTGGTGGCTAAAGTATTTTTGTAGCCATAACCTTGAAAAGGGAGCAACTTTCCTCAACATCTTCCTAATCTTTTGTTGAATGCTGACAAGACAGGAAGTAGATGTTAAAACTGAGGGTGACTGGTAAGAATAGGATGGAAATTTATTGTAAGGGAAATGTTTAATTTGTAATCTTTATGGATCACTGAGTTTAGGTCAACAGGGAAGAATTACAAAAATGTCAGAGTAGGCTGTAAAATAGCTCAGGGGTCTAAGCACCTGCCAGGTAAGCACAAGGACCCAGGTTAGATCCCCAAAACTACGTGTAGTGCCAGCCCTGGATGCCAAGATGGCCACCAAAACTGGTCATAGCGGTGCATACCTGTAATCCCAGTACCGGGGAGGCTGAGACAGAAGGATGACTATGAGTTTAACCTGCACAGTGAGACCCTATACCAAATAAATAAATAAATAAATAAATAAATAAATAAATAATAAGGCAGGGCTATGGTTGTGGACGAACACAGACAGGTGGTCACAAATGCTGAGGCAATGAGGAGGACTGACAGAATAAGAACACTCATAATGGGAAGAGCTATACTAGACTAGTGGGGAAAGGAGACATTGAGGAGAGGTCAGAAACAAATAGACTAATGGCAGTGACTCGGAAAGAATGCTCAGAGGTAGACAGAAAAGACGCAGGACAGAAAGTGTCTCCAAAGTCAATAGAAGAGTGCTGGGGATATCGATTAGCGGGGCAGTATCTGCCTGGCCAGTGTGAGGTCATGAGTTCGATTCCCAGTACCAAAAAAATAAAAAAGCCCACAAAATCAAAATGTGAAGTTTCCAGATACTAAGTGCAAATCAAAACATGAGCTCCACTGAGATAGCAAGTTCAGTGGCACAGCAGAGAGACCACGTTTGCAGATCAGGAAGTCGTCAGTGATTTTCACTGCAGGAGTGAAATCACGATGGAGAGAAGCACTGAGCAAAACATTATGGAGAACACACTACTTTCAAGGTTCTCCGAGACATGGAAAAAGAGGCCCTCAGTGTATTACATGAACTTGTTCTGAGCTTTGCAAGTACCATGGTATGGCCAAGGAGGGAAGATTCTTTCATGTTTTATAAGCTTGACTAAAACCAGAAAGCCTTGGCAATTACTATCACCACTTTGGTACACTCTGCACACATAAAGAATTAGTCCGTGTCTGTCCAACAGCTAACAAAGCTACGGATTTCACTATCGTCTCTTCTCCCCCACTATCTCCTCATGAAAAAAGTAATGTCCTTTTATTTTGGAGAGTACATTGCACATACTTGCACTGCAGATACCACTTCTACACCAAAGAGGGAGGTAGTGAACCTGAACCAGGGCCTGGACAAAGGAAAAACCACATCTCTGACCACACTGAGTGACTCAGGAAGGGCATGGAGTCACAAGTGGGCCAAGAAATTTCCTAGCTCTATCCACAGAGAAACTATGCATTCCTTTCCCTGGAGATAATGGCATGGCCTAAGGTGCTTGCAAAGGACAGCTGTCTGTGCAAGAAGATAGTGTACAGATGAACAAAAGGAGTGATAGGAAGAAGAGAAATCCTCCACTCTGATGGCGCTGGTTCTCCCTTCTGTGTCACTCTTAAACTTTCTAGCTATATGGTCAACAAAACCCTTTTCCTCTACGTTGTTTCAGATTGGGTCTCTACCATTTGTAATAAAAGATTTCTCACTACTAAAACTAACATTTTACAAATCACGTTGCTTCTAACTATTGCCATACACTGCACTAATAAAATCTCTTTCCTCAAATGTCAATATATGTTATTCACTGTGATCTCATGTAACTGCCATGTTGCTTCATTATATCTCTTGATTTTTATAACATCAAAGAAATTCTCTAGCTCATTTTCTTCTTAGGAAACTTCTACTGAACAGATATTATGTACAGGATATTGTGGTAGACATATATCATTCCTGCCCTCATGAAATAAACAATATACATTTACTAATTATATAACTATCTTAATTTAGAGAAATTTGGAATCTTAGTAAAAATCTGAGTCACATTTTAACAGTCAATGAAGTGAAAACTGAAGATAAGAGGAAGAGGTAAGAGAGACAAAGTCTTTCTTGACCAGGGTAGTTAAATCTTGCACTGACCAACATCCTATCCCTGGCTTTCCTGGGATGTGTGCCATTATGCATTCCACTGAAGTGCGTCTTGTGGAGGTCTGCAGACTCTATTGTTTGGGCACTGGTAGTGCTGTCAATGCTTTCTGAAGAATCTCCTCAACTTCCACTTCAGATAACCAAATCCAGCCTCATTCTCCTGTAGCTATATTCCTCCCGGCAAGAAAATCTTCAGTGTGTGTAACAGGGAGTTACTGGCAGAACTGGTCCTAATCAAGCCTGTTTTCCAAAATCTACATATGACCCTTTAGAGATCCCTGCATTTCCCTAGTGGTGAAAATGTATTTTAGCTCTATATTTGCTCTGCCTGCTCCCCAAGGTCCCCTTGCCTCGCATAGGTCAGGTGTCAGATCCTGCACCCTCCCTATGCCTCCACACTAACCTCTCTCAATGGCTCCCTGATATTCCATTACTTGTACTCTTTTATTCATCTGATGTTTGCTTTTGGTGGGGAAGAACAAGAACAATACCTCAGGACTCTAACTCTCCTGACAGGAATCTTCATTATCATACTCTTCATCAATCTTACCACAGCTTTCCCTCCTTCTTTGCTCACATTCTTTCTCAAGGTGAGTAGGAGACAAGGGGCACTACAACAAACTAGCAAAATTGTGCAGTCTCCTAGAAGATCTCCCAACACATGATTTGATACACATTATTCCTGGTCTATGAAACCTTGCTGTAATTCTGATGCAACACGGTGTCACATTTTCCACCACGTGATACCACAGTGCCTCCTATCCACAGTTTTGCTTTCCTTTCATTTCTTCTTAGTCAACTGTTGTCTGAAATAGCAATTTGTGAGTTTTAAATTTCTTGCTACTTTGAGTACCAAGAAAAAATCCCACACTGGCCCACATTGTCCAATTTGGGATGTGACTGACTCATTGGTCTCTGCTGTATCCACATGGTATACACCACCCTCCCGCTAGTCACTTAATAGATATGTAGGGAATCAGGCCAACTTCTATGGTACAACAGTGCTCATATCCAAGGACCCCTCTCTTGGATAATGCTCCAAATTGGAATAGAAGATACACTACACTTTAGCCATACCAAGAAAAGTCCTAACAAGTCTTGTTAATCTCCAACTGTATCTAATTTATAAATTAAACTTTCTCACAGGTATGTATTTACAATAGTTAAAAAAAAAAGCCTGCACATATATTGTAGGGTTTGGGATTATCTGAAGCTGTATGTATGCTTTGCAGGACTTGGATTACATTCCCCAAAGATAAGAGGGGGCTACTATACAAGAAAAAAATTTGTGAATATCCCCATTTCAATCAGTGTTCATGTATCATGCATTTACCACCTAAAGGTGCAAAAATTGAGCAATTCTTGTTATAGAATATTCTCATTCATTTGTATTCACTGAAAGAACTGGAATAAGATATCAAAATTTGTTTCCAAGTACAGATCCCCTTATATGACACTCTTCTCAAAAGGAACAATAATTTCCCAGGAGAACAGTGCATGCAAAAAATTATCAGACATGAAAAAAACTCTTCCCTCCTCCTGTCGTCCTGCATAAAACAAACAATCCTCTACATCATCCTACACTGCATATGTGATAATGGGCCCCATCTTCTCTTGTATCATTTTTGGTATTTATGCAATCCTCCTCCTCCTACAGTCCATCTAATCTTATGAAACATAATTCTTTTTTTCTACCTCCTCCTTACACAAACTTAACTCTTGATTCTGCTTAAGTATGTATGAACTCCACTGACCTTCTTTAAAAGCAACTTTCATACTATAGTCTGACACAGCAACTGGACACATGTTTTTCATCCTTTGTAACATGTGAGCTTGTTTTTAGCACTTTTTACAACCAAAGTGTTACATTTGTTTCCCCTTTATAAAGTGGCTATGGCATTCTGTGGTCGTCTGTTACAGGCACAAGTTCATGGTAAGTTCAGACAAAAGGAATGTTCAAAGAAAACCGAACTCAAAGCATTGTGGGTAGAGATATGGAAAGTTGACAAAACAATGATAAACAATAGTGGGAAGAAAGAAATAATTAAGTGTTCTAAAGCAATGTATCAGCATTTTATGCATTGTTAACTTTTTTTTAGGAAGCTGCTTTATTGTGTGTAGTTTCACGGAGAGATACGAACCCAGCCTGTTGGAACCGCACGCTGCATGTGCAATGATTATGAAACATTTTTTAAAATAAAAAAGAAAATGGGCAAATATGTCCGTCTGAGATAAGACTTTCTGAACAAAATATAATACATGGAAATCCTTTCTTGAAGTGCTTTGTGGATTTAAGGAGGTAGGGAACTTAAAACAGTAGAGTTAAAATAGACATGTAAGTCTAAACAAGGTGTGAAAAATTGGACTGTGTTGCAACAGGCAAAGCAAGAAGTGAAAAAAAACCAGCTACGACTGAATGGGTAAACACTTTATAGGTATATTTTTAAAAGCTACCTATGAGAATCTGAGCTGATCAGATTTCTAAAAGAGACAGTAGTGGGTTTATTTTTGTACATACTAGAATATAACAATAAATTAATCGCAGCATATGGTCCACACATCTGATGTCTTAGTAGGTCAGTTTCCAAGTACATTACTTCTTTTTTATTTAATTTGCACACATCCACTCAAGAAACATTTATTTAGTTTCAGTATTATTCATGCACTAGGGATTCATGAGGGGATAAAACATGGAAAACTCCCTATACCTACAGGTATTATATGCTAGGTAGCTGAAAAGACAGACAGACAGACGGATGGATGGACAAACAGACAGATAAATGGTGTATTAGAAAGTTGTCAAGCTCTGGAAAAAAAGGGACAAGATTGGGAGGGAGTGAGGGCTGGTGAGATAGCTCAGCAGACTAAGCACCTACTTTGGCAAGCACACTCCACACTGCACCACCACCACCCACCCTACCCCCCCCCCAGACACACTGAGCCGACCACCGGGTCCAGGCATGGTGGCACATGCCTGTAACTTCAATGCTGGGAGGCTGAAAATAGGAGGATCACTACGAGTGTGAGCTGCAGAGTGAGACACTGTGCCAAATACATTACAAAAAAAGAGAGATTGGGAGGGAGGTCTACTGTTAAAAGTTTAATACAAGTTGTTAGAAAACACTTTAATGAGGTTAAATTTGATAAGACTTACAGGATATGAGGAAGAAAAGCATTCAGAGAGTATGAGCCAAAGGAACAAATTCAAGGTCTTGAGGCAGAAGCTGTCCCAGCATGGTGGAAGCTTTGTGGAGCTATGGGCAATGGGAAAAGTATGGGGTAAGTGACAACAAGCTGAAGAGAATGAGCAGAACAGGTTGGGCATTGAGGACTTTCTTTTAATTGAAAGAGGTAATAAGCCACAGAACTTTATACATGATCTGGCCTATGCTAACCCTTTCTTTCCAAAAGTACTTCTGAGGTATAAGATTTTTAAACTTAAGTTATGAAACATGTTTAAAAACATTCTCAGGGATCAAAGCCCATGGACAAGAACAGGCTAGGCCCAGGTTGTAAAGATGGAGACAAGGATGCTAAGACATAATTACCGTAACTTCACTTTCCTTCAAAGAACTCTTAGACACGCCTCACAAATTCAGAGATTCCTATCATTCCTGGTAGAAAACCACTCACTGAATCCCTGGTACCAGCAAACTGATGTAAACTGTCCACACATCAAGCCAATTTGATTCTGTCCTTGGATAATTTACTTCTTTACATAAACTAGGCTCCTACAAAGAAAAAAGGGGCAGGCACTGTTGACATCCATCAAGTGTCTGTTTTGTTTAACACACATAGACGCTGGAAGGAGAATGCATTGTCAGTTTGAGAGATGTTTGATAGGGAAGCATCAAGATTGGTTAGCTGCAAGAAGGATAACATCTCCAGGCAGGTCATGCCACATGATAATCAGCAGTGACTTAATTCAGATATTATAATGCACTATTGATGAAAGAGGCTAACATTGAGTTCCCTTTGCAGGAAAAACTGAGGGTTTTTGTTTTTTTTTTAATTGTGTTTTGTTTTGTTCTGTTTTATTTTGTTTATGTATTTGGCACAGTGTCTCACTATGCAACTCAGACTTGCAGTGATCCTCCTGTTTTCAGCTGCCCCAGCTTGCTGGGATTACAGGGAAGCATCACCACACCCGTTCTCTGTGGCTGTGGGGCCTGCAGGAAAAAGCTATTTTTTTGTTTTATCGAGGCTTTTTCTTTCTTTATAAAAAAGCAAAAATAAATAAAAACAGCACAGAATTTCACTAAACAAAATTATAAGAATTCAACAATGGTAGTTACATTGCATATTATTGTCTTCAAATCAGTTGTTCAAATTATCAGATATAAACATGCAAGGTTGTTCAAAAAAATTAAAAAGAAGCAAAAGAAGAAAAGTAAAGCATTAACATTTCCTTTCAATAGACCAGGAGGACTCAACAGTACAATTATCCAAGCTATCCTGTGTATATACAGATGATAAACTGCTTTGAAAACAGCTTTTCTAATATTTATAGTTTACTTCACATAAGGGTACAAAATGCTCCTGCTTTCTTGTCACATATGAATAAAAGACTTGGTCAGTAAATTATGAGATTACCATCCCACTGGATGCTTCCAGAACATTTATGTAATTAATTTATGTATTTTTGGTGCAGGGAAATAAACCCAGGGCCTTGTGCATGCAAAGCACAACTTCTACCATGTGGCTACACTTCCATTCCTACAAAACCCATAGCCTTTAAACTTGTGTTTACCAAGACTGTGGGTGTCCTGGCCAGGGAGGAAAGGAACACGTCTCAGATCAAGGACAGATAGGATTTTTTTTTAAGTTCTAATCGCATTTTATATTCCACTGTATATCTTTCTTAAAATGCCCAAAGGATGAAAGACAAGGAATTATTCTATTTTTAAATGAAGGATGGGTATTTTAGAGTGAAACCTCATTGTTAGGATCTTAGCTAAGTTAAAGGTGTATTTAAATGTCTTTTAAAAGAATCTAGCAACTGTTTAGCACTCAACTATGTGCCAGGCTAATGGGTGTGTGTGTGTGTGTGTGCGTGTGTGTGTGTGTGATCAACTACACAGATGAAAAAGCAAAGTAGCTGTTCAGGGTAGACACAAGACTTTGTGCAATAAAATGAGTGCAGTGATTTGAGGATGGATGCAAATGCATTCACCATTAACAAGAAATTAGGAATGAGCCTTAAATCTTACTTGAATTCACCTGTATGAGATGCTGTCTCATGCTGTCTGTTATGGTTTGTGTCTACTTGTCCCCCTCCCAAAGCCTGTTGCAGTCATGAGGCAGACTTCTGGAGTTTGAGATTAACTCATGATCCACTGGGATTATGGGTGTGAGAGCTGCTGGGATTATGGGTGTGAATACTATACCCAGCCTGAGACAGACAACCTGAATGCAACTTAAGGGAGACAGACTTGCTCTCTGTAGCCATCACTGCTGCTACCACTCCCCTTCACTCTCTGCTCTTTGCCATCAGCATGAAAGTTTCCTCTCTGCTGTGCGCCACTTTGCCTTGGAGCCAGCTGAGCATGGACTGAAACTTCCATTAACTGTGAACTAAATAAACCTTTCCTTCCTTCATTTTGGGTGTCGGGTATTTTTCCCAGCAATGAGAGAAGAGTAACTGAGACACTGAAAATCTCCCCTGTAGTAAGGAAGGACTCACTGCGCTAGCTGTCCATAGCATTGTACTGACTGACCACAGCTCATGGCAGAGCCCTCTCCGGATACCGCTTTGCCTGAAGGAAAGGTTCCGGTCCAAAGCTACACTCTACTCTGGCAGCAGCAATGTCTACTGACTGCTAAGGGAGAGGTACGACTCGCTGCCTCAGTCCAGGACACTCTGCTGGGCCACCCCATCCCCAGGGCTCCCCCAAAAGATTAACTAAACCCTCTGCTGTAACGGCAACTCAACCTTCTACCTGCCTGTCCTACATCCCAAGCCTCATGTAAGCACTGTTCCTCTAAATACACCACAGCAAAACTCAGATTCAGCAGTGCAAAGAAAGTTGACCAATGACTATACCACAGCACAAATAAACACCAAGTGAAAGATGAAATGTGTACCCTCTGAAAGAATTCAGACTGAGTGAGAATAACTGATCCTACTGGATACCTCATTGGCTAATTCTAGTTTCTAAGGCAGTTCACATTATAACTTGAAGTGTTTGCTGTATAAGTTAGTTAAAATGATAATCAATCATCCAGGGCAGAATTGTCAGCTAGAGATTGGATAGTGACTGTGAAGTGCTGTGTAGCTCATGTAAGTGATACAGTGGTCCAATCTGTACATGATCAGACATAGCTAATTAACTGAATACTTCATGACATGTTAAAACATTATACTTGCTTGAGAAGCTCACCATTTTTTAATTATGTAGCTGTGTCTCAGACTAAAGAGTGTAAAACACAGTGGTAAAGGGAGAAAATGTAAATTCCGTGGCAAGATTATTGAATTTCATATAGATCCAAAGAAACTCTACATTTACTAAAGAAATGGCCTTAAACAATGAAACCAGGAAGTAGAGACCATAAGACAAAATGAACTAAAGTGGTAATGAAAAGAATATATCACATATACCATTTCTGGGCTTCAATCACCCTTCAAACTTAGGGACCCCGAGCTTCTAAGATATCAATAACATATTACTCTACACATGATCAAGAAAGAGCTATGGGATGGCTACAAATACAAATGTGGAAATATAAAATGCTGAACAACCACAGGCAGAGGGACCACTACCTTCCTTGAAATTAGTCTAAAAGGAAAGTTTTAATGGTTTAAGTACCACCTCTAACTCTCAGAGCTTGGAGTTACAGAGTAGGAATTAGTGATCTGTCACAGCATGGGACAGACAGATAGGGTGTGGGCAGTGGACTTATTTACAGATCAGAATCAAGTACTAATATAACAGGCAAATCATATTGTCAACTGGAATTTTAGCAAGTATTTATTGAGCATCTCCTATAAAGAGCTATAAACAAGAGAAACGAGACCCTGCTAACATGCTAATTGTGGGAAAGACAGAGATCTAATATAATAAATTATGAAGAAAATATTTTGATGTTTGCTATAAAGAAAATAGAACATCAGTTTGACAGGGGAGACCATCCTCAAATGGGTGATATATGGAGGCTTCTCAGACAGTGTCCTCGGAGTTGATATCTGAACAGCAAAGAAAAGTCACCGATTTGAAGATATGAAGGAAGAGCATTCCTCAGGTAAGTCTGAAAATTAGAAAGACTCCATGTAGGCAAGCTCGGTATTTCAGAGAACAGATATAATAGGCACATTGCTAATATATACTGAGTAGGAGGAGATAAAGCTTAAGAGATGATACCACAGAGATAAGCAGGTGTCAGACTATTAAGAGAGGTATGCATTGATGAGGGGAAGAATGACATAACTGATTTGTATGTAAAGATCACTGATTGCACAGCAGAAAACTAAGTGTAGTACAGATGAGTGAAGTAGAACTTCCAAAACCAGGTGAGGGCCATCACTGAAGTCCATGCTAAGGGAGACTATCTGAGGAGGAAATTGTACAGGGATAAATATAGGGCTGATGTTTAAATTCACAAGCCACCCCCATCCTAAGGGGTGGGGGGAATAGCACAGTATAACATGAGAGATCCATGAGTTTGTATTGTAAAAGATTTAAAAACACAAGAGAAAGTAAATAACAAGGGTATATCAAAGGGACACAGAGGCCATGCTGGAAAAGTTCCCACTGGATAAAGCTGAAGAAATGTGAACAACAACAACAACAACAACAACAACAAAAAAAACCCACAGAGTTAGATTACAATCCAAGGGATCAGATAAATACCCATGATCCCAGAGAAATACAAATAAGTAATTTAATAGGTTAAAAAATGGGTAGAAGGGAAAATCTACATAGGATTTCAAGTCATTTGTATAAATACCCCCACCCCTTACAAAGATGGAGTTTAACTTTGCACCTCCTGAGATCAGGCTGCTCATAGAAGGACTAGAGTACGGAAAGAGCCTACCAGAGCAAGCCTACCTGCAGATACCTGGCTGTGTGATGAAGGCTCATGTCATCACTGCGCAGATGATACAATCCACCTATGGTATTTGAGGAAAGTTTCACATTCACAGTCTTCCTCTTCCAACCATGACTCTAATACAACCATGACAACAACTTCAGACCATCATCACAAACTAAAGAATATTTTAAGAAAACTCTGACTGTCAAAGTCTGAAAAATGAGGAAAATTTGACTTCCAGAATCCAGATGAGACTAGTTAGACAAAACAAGTGTTCTGTGGTATTCTACATGGGATCCAGGAAGAGAAAAGGTACATAAGGGAAGAATATAGCCACTGGTAATGTACAGCTGGCATGGCAGCATGGTGGCACATCCCTGTAATCCCAAAACATTGAAAGGGTAAGGCACAAAGATCTCTATGAGTTTCAGGCCAACCTGGGGTACATAGTAAGTTCAAAGTCAACCTGAACTACAAAGCAAGACTCTGACTCAAAAACACAAAGAAAGTAATGCACAATTTTTTTTTAGTTATGCCAAATAGGACTTAATAATATAAAATGTTAAGAAAAGGGAAAACTGTTATACACAAATTTCCCATACTGCCTTTCCAATTATTTTAGATTTACTTTTCTGTAAAGTTTAATTCTTTATATTCCTTCTTGGATTGACTCTAGTCAATAGAATATGTTATATAGAAAGCAGGAGCCAAAACAATCTGCACTTGGTCTCCTCTGAAACATCTGCACAGGACTGAGAGGAAGTCAAAGCCCCATGCTTAGAGGGGGTATAGACAACCACTCTGGAAACAAGAGTAAGAAGAATGGAGAGGGTGCTTAATGTCAGCATACAAGAAGCAAATAAAAGCTCCCACTATGCTTAAACTAGAAAACATGAAAGATACAACATCTATCTCAAATATGAGGAGTTATTATAAGAATTAAGGATTGTAGCCTAATCTTAGGTTTATGATCTGGAGTGGAGATTCAGAGAGAGAGAGAGAGAGAGAGAGAGAGAGAGAGAGAGGGAGAAAACAGAAGTGTCTTTTGGCAAACCTTCAATAGCTACCCATCAAATGCAGAAAAAGAATTCCAGGTCTTGTCTCTGTTCTGGTTCTTCCCAACCTCTCCATCAAGTTACCAGTTACCTCCTTGCTAGGGCTCCAACCATACCAGCCTTTCTCTGTATTTCTCCACAAGCCTGAGTTTGCTCTTCCCTTAGGGATATTGCATCAGTTGTTCTTCCAGCCAAGTATGTTTTTACCATGATCTTCAAATGTCTGGTGCCTGCTTATTTTTGTTTGTTTGTTTGTTTGTTTGTTTGTTTGTTTTTTGTGGAACCGGGGATTGAACTCAAGCCCTTGTGCTTGCCAGGCAAGCGCTTATTCTACTGAGCCATCTCCCTGGCCCCAGGTGCCTGCTTATTATTCTAAAATGGCCACTAGGGCACTCTTCATCCTATCACCCTATTTTAACTCGCTATCCATTGCTATCTGACATTCTATGGGCCTGTGTATATTTTTGTCCCTTCTGTCAATGAGTTTCGAAGACTAGGAACCCTACGTGGCTTACTTACAACTGTAGGCTCAGCATGCAGCAAAAGGTCTAGAACACAATAGGCAGTCGATATTTGTTCAATACCTTCCATAGTCTTAATAGTAAGAGTCAAGATACCCCGTCATCTAATATCTAAATCTTCCTACAATGATCATTTCAAAGTATTAAGGAAGCACATCAATACTGCGTAGGATACACACCAAGTGACACTTCTCTCTCAGTCCTTTTCTGCAGTCACCAAACTGATTCTTGCACAGTATTTGTACCTGTATTCTGAGCTCTTCCTCCAACTGAAGTCATTACTTCTGAACTGTCCTCTGGCCCCCAAAATCATTTATGTCACTATTATCATCCCTGCAAGTACCACCCACATTGTAAGACCCACCCCAAATGCTATCTTTCCTTTGACATGTTTTTTGATCCTCAAATCATTAGATATCTTGTATATTCACAAATAACACTCTGCTTCTTCAGCATAACCAATCTCATGGAGAAGCTGGGAAATATAAATGAGAATTTCCCAGGGTTCTTCTGTAGATCAGTAGGACTTGACAAAATTTACATTAGCTTGAAAAAATGACAAAACATGTCCAGTTCAGAAGATTCACAAGGCACAATATAGTAAAGGGCTGTGGGGTGTTTTTGTTTTTGTTTTTGTTTTTGTTTTGGTGGAATTGGGGATTGAACTCAGACCCTTGTGTTTGCCAGGGAAGCACTTATTCCACTGAGCCATCTCCCCATCCCCTAAAGTCTTTAAAAGTCCTATAGCAGTAAGTTATGTATGTGGTTTAACGTTCTCTAACTCAAACCTACATATTTTCGAGGATTTAACCAGAAAAATCATCAATCACTTTTTTGCTTCTTTTTTTTTTTTTTTAGGTACCAGGGATTGAACTCAGGACCTTATGCCTGCTGGTCAGGTACTTATGCCACTGAGCTGTCTACTGGGCACCATCAATCACTTTTAAAAATGGAACTATTGTGCTAAGGAAATAGCTCAGCTGTCTAAGTACCTGCCTAGCAAGCTCAAGGACCCAGGTTCAATTCCCAGTACCACATGTCCTGCCAGTCCAGAGGGCTGAGTGAGCCACAGAAACCAGGCATGGTGGTGCATGCCTGTAATGCCAGTGCTGGGGAGGCTGAGACAGGAGGATCACTATGAGTCTGAGCTGTGTCACAAGACCCTGTTCCAAATAAATAAATAAATAATTTTTAAAAATTTTAAATGCAACTATTAATGCATGAAAGATAAGCTGCAATCTAACTAGTGATTAAGAGAAGGGACTTTTGAAGCATATTGGCATTTTTTAATTTTAACCTAAGCTCCAATATTTGTTAGATAAATGACCTTGAGCAAGTTTGGAAGCATCCACTTCCCCTAAAATAAGAGTTGAAGAGAACCACTGCACTGGATTAGTATAAGGATTAATAAGAATGGCATTCTGCCTGGCACCTAGGGTTACTCTATACATGACCAGTGCCATTACAACAATACTTTGTACTGTTTTTGAACCTTTGTGAGATCATAATCTTAGGTATTCATTTGTGAAACTCCTCTAGGATTCAGCAGTTACCACACAGAATCTTACAGGTTTGCAAACTGAATGCTTTGCAAAGAATATGGCCAAACCCATGTTTTGATAGGATAAGACCTGGACTTGGGTGCATCAGGCCCACATTATCCCTATAACTTTCTCTACAACACAGCTCCAGTAGAGTTGTGTTATTGGCCATGTTCTCTAGACATTAGAGTTTGCAACTCCTCAAACAGAACTCCTCCATTAATGCTCATTGCATCACTTGATCTCAATGGATTTGGACTTCCTTCAATTTTTATCCACCAGCACCAGCATCATACACAGATATTTCACACACTCTCTCACCAAAGCAATGATTTATGTATTTAAGAATGAAAATCATACTTTGCTGAATTCATGCACCTACAATATAGGAATGGCAATGGAATACCCATCTCTGACAAAAGTAAATAAAAAAGGGAGATATAAATGAAGGACCACTTTGTAGTGAAAAAAAAAATATATATATACATATCTGTATATACAAAATAGGATATATACCTACTTTCTCTTAGTTCAATGAGAAGAAAGTTTTGAACTAACAGTGTTTAGACAACATATCACATCTGCATCTTGTACTATGAATAACTACTACAAAGACAACAATATACAGTGTATTAATTATTGTAACTGTCCTACTAACCTGTTTTGAAACTGTCTCATTGCTATTTCTTTATAAATTAAATGAATATAAAAAATAAGAACCCAAATCATGAGCAGAATACAAAGCTTGAGCAGTTCTCCAATCCAATGTGCACTGGCTTTCCTCACCTCATCAATGAGGTGGCCACAATAATTCGGAGCAGACAAAGGTCACTCAGGAATATCCACCAGCATCCACCCCTGGACGGTGAAAGGCATCTTTACCTTTGCGGGTGGGGAACTGGACTGATGAACTCAAATGAGCCACTTTACTCTTAAGTTTCTAAGAAATCACTGGAATTTAAAATAAAGCATTAGAAAGAATTTCAAGAGATCATCAAGGCCAACCCCCTGCCTGTTAGAAGATTTTCATGTCTCCAGGTTCAATACTGAAGTGTGAAGGATCAAGCTGCAAGAGGAACTGATGGGTTCAAGGGCAGAAAAGCTTGGGGGGAGAGGAGAAAGCAAAGAGAATCGAAGGAGAAAGGAATTTATGCCCTCCCAATTAACCTTACCAAGGACCTCAAAATTCCCAAGGCAACCTTGATTCTACCTTTCTTTCTTTTGTTTTCAAATATGGAATTTTCCCTCGGACTAATGTTAGAATTGAGCATATTCTTCCTTTGATTTATGAGAACATTCAGGGAATATAAGGTCATGAAAGTTAGCAAACCAGCTGGCTTTAATGCAAAGTAATTAAACAGAAAGTCCTAAAAACTTGAAAACTTTACTAGACTTGTTGCAGAAGGATGTTAAATTCATTTTGTTTTGTATTTAGAGTATTCACTCTTCTTGTATTTTTAAAATAGTTATTCTAGTTTCACGTTAACTTTCCTCTGAGTGAACCTAATTCAAAAAAATCTACAAAAGAGTAGAAAGGAGAGCTCTGCTTTTGTGGTCAAAACTACTGGAGGACAACCACATTTCAGGAAATATGTGGTTAAAGTAATTAGATCACCATAATTCCTGTTAGTTTAGAAAAGAAAAGTGCTGGAATTATTTTCCTTTAAAAAAAAGCCACTCTGATTTGAAAGAATTAAAAAAAAACCTGATTTCTTAAGCAAAAGTACATGCTTAAGTGTTTAAACTCTACACATGAAAGCAATCTACTCAGAATGGCATTAAGATGTGGGTTTTTAAAGTTAATCATGTATTAGGTAAGTACCAAAACCAAGCACAGCACTACTTTATTTCTTATTGCTTTTATACTACCCTTACGCTGTACTTAGCAATGCCTTATAGATCAGTACTCGCCCAGAAATGCCTCTCAGGTTCTAGATTTACAATTCACCCTAATATGCATAGTCACACATTCACAGTTAGTTGGTATCCTAAGACAAGGGTTTGGAACTCCTCTTGTAGGTGTGATCCTGAAGGATACACACACAAATCACTCTTCCATCCAGCAGCTAGGAAACAGAACCTAACTCGAGTAAAAGGACACGATAGCAAATTAAAGAAAACGGACGGGTAGCAAACTTAGAAGGGGAAACATGAGCCAATTTTCTGTGACTTTTGCTTGCAGGACCAAAGCATGCTTTAACAAAGTGGCTGTAGGTCATCGGCGTCTCCATCTCTCTTATTCAGCGTGACATAATAGCTCTTGCATTTTTGAAGGCCGAGTGCTTCCATTTTCTTGGATGCTATAGATATCCAAGAGCAAACAGAGTTGCCACATTACATTTCTCCAAATGAAACCATCGGGTAGTCAAATTAATCTAATTATCTGTGACCCAGTTTGGCCACACTGCTAAAAGCAATGTTCATTTCTCTCCAGTTAAGCCCTTTTGTTTTCTTGTTCATTCTCCTCCTATTAAGTTGGCTGAGGGCACCCCTTCACACCCAGAACACATCTGCTTAGGTATCCCACAAGCACAGACCTCAACTACTAAAGAAGTGTGCTCTGTCTACTGGTATTTGCAGAATTTAATGAGGAGAGAATTGTAATTGTCGTGAGAAAAAAGTTCTAAAACTTGATCCTGCATCCTTTTCATATTTAGCATGCAAGTAATTTTCAGATGATGAATAAAACAAGCTCCACTACTGATTTATCAAAAACCAGACGTGGCACTTGCTTATTCCCCTTTCCATGGAATTGAACACAGTGGGAATTTTACACTGGTTTCATTTTCTTATCTCACATTTATCTCTTACTCTTGACATTATTCATTTTGGTCTATGCCTCATAGATACACAGGTGGCACGTGACAGTATTTTAACAAATAATCTTGTATTCAATAGTAATAGAGATGCATACATTTTCATGAGAATCATTTTAACTTTTCCACTGGACCTTTATCTTTAGTAATAAAAAACTTAATCAAAAAGTATTTCTAATTTACACCTACTTTTGCTTAATTCAATGAGAAGAAAGAGGTGTACTAACAGTGTTTGGACAGAACATCCTGTCTGCTTCTTGTACTATGGATAACCACTAAGAAGACAACAATGTACAGTGTATTGACTATCAAAACTGTCCTATTAATCAGCTGTGAAACTGTCTCATATTTATTTCTCAATAAAAAATATATTTAAAAAAGTATTTCTAGGTTTTTACATTTTTTTCTCCAGTATACTGCACTGTCATTCTGACTTTTTAATGTTTACAATGGGCAAAATTATATACTTTGAATGTCCCCTTCAGCATAATGATATCACAAGTAAATTTTGAGTTATTTTTATGATAATAATAACTAATGGTTTTTTCATGATACAGGTTAAAAGTGTGCAGCCTCTAACTTAACAAGAATTTTTTTATCACTTTCTGCAAAATTTAACAGAAAAGAATATTAAGATATCCAAAATCTAACAGAAATAGAAATCGCTTTCTCCCACTCTCCTTTAAAAGAACAAGAAAGATTATATGCTGTGTGATGTTCCATTTCAGGTCAGCTAAGGGGAGGACGATGCACACCCCGCATTCATCCCACCAGTCATGCCCACCACTGGCATGTGAATACGCTGAACATCTTCAATGGATACAGCTTTATCACTGATAGTCTGATCTATTTAGTCCTCTTGGATTCCACTAATACAAAATACCTTTGCAAAATGTCCCACCCCACCTGAGAAATATCCTAAAACTTGATAGATAACAGGCTATTAAAAAAAATGGGTGAACAATTCTGACAGCCAAAGAATTCTTATATTCACAACTGGAACCAAACCTGCACAGAGCTTCTTCAAATTCCAAAAAAGGCTGTTTGTCCTTGGTGGCTTGTACTGCTATTTATCTTTGCTTTTCAAATGTCTCATATGGTAACTATCTCATAACCACAAATGAAAGCCCAAAAGCCAAGATACATATCTTTGGGGAGATGTGTGTGAGAGATCCTGAAGAAACAACACAAACAATTCTACACTGAAAAGTCCAGCCAAGGTTTCAAATCAGAGAATTTTAACTGATTTCCTTTCAGAAAATGCATTTGTGGGGTCGTTGCTCAAATAATACACCCTCATGCATACCCAAGATTTTGAAGTTCAGTATTTCCCCCAACATATCTCTAAAAATGACACCACTCATTGAAGACTGGAATTCAGTCAAGTATGTGGCCCTGAGATGTGAGATAACTAAGATAACTACCTAATGCAGTAGCCGCTCTCTCCTGGACCTGGACCCTCCGTCATACCCAAGGTACTCACTGTGGAAGAGCCAGAAGATATCTTCTGAGTGATTCCTCCCTAAAGCTTCCCTAACAGCTGGGTCTTCCCTGTGGGGAACCCCACCTCGGAACAGGGCAGCCTCTAAGATGGTGCTTCAAAGAGTTTAGAGGACAGAGGCCCAGCATCCTTGTCTCTCTGAAAGTTTCACTCAGGAATAGGCTGAGCCCTCAGCTGTAGCTGCGCCTGTCTTCAGTGACTGTCCCCGGCCTGGTTCTGGGGCTTTTACACCACAGCTATTGATCTTCAGAGCACATTTAATCTCTAACACATTACTCTGTGGAAACCAAATGAAGAAACCCTAATGAGAGGTAGCAAAGAGCAGTGTAAAAGCATTATAGTTCAACTTTACATCTTTTGTAAAAAGTAGCATTAAAGATCAAGCAACAAAGGACCAGGAGATGGCCCGGTAGAATAAGCGCTTCCCTGGCAAGCTCTAGGGCCTGAGTTCAATCCCTGGTTCTGCAAAAAAAAATAAATAAAGAATAACACCAGGACACAGGAGACATAAAGGATCAGTAAGGAAAGAGACAACAGGTGTTTGGATTTCTACTGCCTTGGCAAAATACCTAAGCTAAACAATTTAAAAGGAAAAAAAAAAATGATGTTGGCTCATAATTTCAGAGCGTTCTATTCATGGTCTGTTGGCTCTGTCTTTTTTGGGCTTGTGGTCATGCAGAACATCATGGCAAGTAGTACATAGTATAGCAAAAAAAATAAATAAAGAATAACACCAGGACACAGGAGACACTTCGTGCAGAGTGAAGTAAAAGATACAAGGGGAGGGTTCCCAAGATCATGGTCAGGGCCACGCCCTGTGTGACCTAACTTCCCCCAAATAGGCCCCGCCCCTGAGAGGCTCCGGGTCCTGGTCACCATGCTCTCAACACATGCCTACCATAACAGGTAGACACTAACATTTTTCTGAATATCTACAACTACCAGGCTGGAACTTTACATATGGTCTAATCTGCACAACAATGCAAAGAAGTCAGTATTCCTACTCTCAAATAACAAATGAAGGGATCAAAGTTCAGCTGGTCATGTGACTCTATCAAGTCCCTGATGTGCCCATTTACCCAAGTACCCCCTGGGATGACAGATACACATACTGCATCCTCACTTGGTTCATCATGTTTGCACATGTGAGAGCAACATGATCATCTACTTTCCCAATTTGAAACAATTAAATACAGCTTCACTACATAACATACCTTTCACTGTGCCTCACTATAAATAAAAATCAACATGCCACATTTCTCAGAATGTGCTAAGCATTTATGATCTCACAGTGCTAAAATAAAACATTTATTTTGAAAGATTAGTAAACCTAAGACACATTCTTACAGTGATTTAGCCAGGACAGGAAAAATTTACAATGACATCCTTTAGGTACTTAAGAAATCATTTGGCAATTTACTTTTTGCCAAATGCCGTACATTGTTTTAATGTCAGATAGGAAGCAAAAGTTATTTATAGATTGAAATATAACACTATTAAATCTTAATCTTATATACAGCAACACATTCCAAATAGAGTTTTTCAACACTACATTTTAAAGTGCAAATCACTGTATTCAATACAAGCATATGAATGTCGTCTCCTTAATAGAGTACTAGAGGTGTAACAGAATTCTGAAGAGATGGTTAAAAGAAAATTCTAATAATGTCAATGGTACATTTTTTAACTTAACCTGAAAATTAATTTTTGTGATTAAATCTTTAAAGCCTGCTTTTTTGGGGTACCTGTAGTTCACAGCTGACCAGCTAATAACAGCCAGAATTAAAGGTGGGTTTGCAACAATAAATGTTGCTTTCAACAATGCTACACTTTGACAGTTTAATTAATCTATATAAATTTTTAAAAGATGAACCCTTCTTATTTGGGTATGTAGACACAATATTTTAGCCTTGTGGGACAGCATTTTCATAATCAGATTGGATAATTCTCATTTGGGGAAATTCTGGTGTTTGTAATTTTATGAGCACCAGTTGTCATACGTTAGTTATAACAAGACAGCTTCTGGATTCCATAAATAAATGTATTTTAAAATATGTGACTTTTTAAATGAATAAAAGTAAGAAAAAAGTTTCAAAAATGAAGGTAAACTGGTTATTGGCTAAAAAGTGATAGTGCTATCTCCTATTCTTGTACCAATACACAGAACATCTATTTCTAATACGTAGCAAGAAGTCATGAGGGCTCTCAGCTGGCTTTATCTTAGGTGGGCCTTCAAAGTTGGTGTGCAATGCAGACACAGGAGATGAGATGAGATGGAAGGCCAGACGTCAAAAGTACTGTCCAAATTTGGAATGCTACTTTCCATTTTTATTCTATATGAAATTAATTCATTACTAAATAGGGCTGTGGGGGGAGAATACAGGGCACCCTGTAAATCTGAGTTTTGGATCATCAACTTTTTCAGGACAAGTTTGTCCCTTGCAATATTTGTATTATGTATATGAGTCACTTGACTACGTTATTAAAATGCAGACTCTGATGCAGCGGGACTGGCTGATGCCTCCGAGTTTGTTTTTCTATTTGTTAATCTGGCAGCTTATCCTAATTTATCTTTTAAAGCAGAAGTAGCTGAAGATAATAGCGTTAAATACTCATTTGTGAACTAATGTTTACAATGAAGGAATGGAACCATGGTTTGGTTATTTTCATATTTGGTTCAGTATCTTCTCAAAAAAAAAAAAAAAACCTCCCAAAATTGTAGCAAAAATTAAAAACCTGAATATCATTTTGAAAATACCGTCATTGTTAAGGTTTGTGTCTACTTGTCCCCCCAAAGCCTCTTGTAGTCATTGGGGCAGGCTTCTACAGTTTGTGATTGATTCATGATCTAATGCTAGGCTTACAGGTGTGAGTGCTGTGCCCGCTCTGGTGGGGACAGCCTGAGTGAAACATAAGGGAAAGAAGGAGACCTGCTCTCTGCCACTGCTCCTCTCTTTTGCTCTTTCTGCTTTTGTTGTTTTCCACCGCCATGAACTGCTGCCCTCTGACATGTGCCACCCTGCCTTGGAGCTGCATATGGACTGAAACCTTCATAAATTGTGAGCTAAATAAACCTTTCCTTCCTTCATTTGAGGTGTCAGGTATTTTATCTGAGCAACAAGAAAAAGTCACGGAGACCATCAACTATGGATATGTCTTTCTCCATCTTCACAGATGCATTATGTATTCTGTCATGTCCAGTCCAAGAGGAAGCCTGAGATCACCCTGGAGAGCTTTGTAAAAATCCCTGACACATAGCCACATGCCACTGAATGAAATATGAATCTCTAGTACAAACTGGGATCAAGATATAGGTGTTTTTAATCTTCCAGAGTATGTTAAGCTTTCTGTTGCTATGACAAATACCTACGTGAAATCAACTTGAAAATAGGAAAGGTTTATTATTTTGGCTCCAAGTTGCAAAGGTTTCACATCACAGCCAGTTGGCTCATGTTTCTGGATTTGTTGTGAGGTACCACACACTGATGGGTAGTGCATGGCACAGAAAAGCAGACGATGACCAAGAAGATAAAAGGAGAAATGAGAGGTCCTTCCATACCCTCCAAAGGTACACCCCCAGTGATCTAAACTCTTGCTAGTCTCACCTCTAAATGCTCCAGCACCTCTCAACAGAACCACAGAGTAAGACCAAGCCAAGACACACTGCACTCTACAGGACATTCTAAATCCAATTACAACATTAAGGGACTCCAATGTATGGCTGAGGTCAAGAGCCCAACCCAATCCTTACTAAAACAAAGTATAGTCTGGGAGCCAGCAACATTAGCCTTTGTTGACAACCTACTCGAATCTCAGGCCCCACCATGCTCCATGTGAATCCAAACCTGCACTTTACCAACGTGTCTAGGTGATTCACCCACATACATTACAGGCAGGAAAACATGACTCCAAATTATTTAGCAATAATATAGCCAGGCTATGACTTTCACTGTGTTAATTGCCTGTACTTCTAGAATATTCCAACCTTGCAAAACTGATCTGATTAAGTATAGTTCTCTCTAGATGCACATCACTTTACACATCCAACACAAATAATACAAAGTGTTTAAAAGGACCCCATAGAAAATGCTGATATCAAATCTAAAAAAACAATACACTTGATCCTCCACAAAGTCCCACTGTTTCAGTCAGTTTTCCTGCAAATGGGGCAAAATACCCAACACCCACAACTTAAAGAAGAGAATGTTATTTTTAGCTCATGGTTTGAGAAACAGTGTGGTGGAAGGGCCTGATGGAGAAAAACTGCTCACATAATAGAAAGCAGAGAGCAGAGGAGGAGCCAGAGACAGCAATATAGGCTTCCAAATCACATCACCAATAAATCACCTCCTCAGGCCAGACCCCATCTCCTAATAACACAATCAGGTGTAAAAGCATCACTGACCCACTGATAAGTATAGCACCCCCGATCCACTCACCTCCAAAACACATGAGACTTAGGAGGGATATTTTAAATCTAAACCACAAATGAAGAGACCATTATTAATATAGCAATTATTGTTTTGCTCCTCTTTTCAAGAAAGCCACCTTTGTTTAAGAAACTTGAAGTTGTTATGCCCCACTTATAGGGCCTTGCCTCTAAGTATGGATGTATGCGTAGTGACTTAGATGTTTTCCAACCAACTATGGGCTCTTTCTAAGTGGCAGTATATTCAAAAAAGTCTAACAAGGTAATCCCACAAACACACCAGAATCAAGCACTCATATCAGTGCTGAAGTCTAAGAGTGATGCCTTATAGACCGCCCAAAACGCTTCCTGTCAAACCGTCTCCCCATTTAGAAGAACTCCCTCTTAACATGTAGTTCAAACACAGTTTCTTGCATTAAATAATGCTTTCTCCTTCTCCAGTTAGATAACTCCTGTACTTCTAAGAAATTATCACATTTATTTTCTCAAATTTTAATATTGAATTTATTTTTCAAATTATTGTTATTAATCCAAAAGGAAAGGCAGATGAGCCCTGTGTTCCTGAAAGCAGTAAGAATCAGGGAAAGGAACAAAGAAGCTATAACATAATTTTTTATATTACTTTTATTGAGAAAGAAATAGCATTGAGACAGTTTCAAAACAGGTTAGTAGAACAGGTATAATAATTAATATATTGAAAAGCTATAACATACTAATAAAAACACAAAACAAACTACCGCATCATTTTACTCTAAAAGTACCTTAATTGCTATCCCAGGATGGCTCTTCCAGTCAATGTAAGCAAGAATTATTTATATTTGTATATTAACTTCAAATTATAATTTTAGTTCATTTAACTATAAACAAAGAACTTCAAGAGAGTAGCCAAATGCTGAGATAGTTTAGAGAAAAGAATCTTAAGGAAAATATTAGGACATACTAATTTTTTTTTGTTCTCATGCATTATCTATCATACCGCACAAGAGCACAGAGCTGAAGCAGAGAAAATTGATGTTACATATAGTGAATCTGCTGAATAAAAATTTCTAAGCATAATTTCACTTTCATTATATTTCATGAAGTGAGCAAGAGAAAAGTGTGCCTGCATCAATGTAGTGAAAGAGTTTCTCATCTCAAAAGCCTATCTGTATTTATATCAGGAAAGGGTAGGGGTGCAAAATGACAGCAGCTGGCCTGCCCTTTCACCTTTCTAACAGTGCTGGTGGCAACACTGAAGCTTAATCAATGCAATGGAAGTGACATTTTGCAGTCAAATCAAATTACATGGAAATGAAAAGGAAAATCTGAGGTCCAACCTAAAGGCTATTCCTCTTACCACTGAGGTCATCTCCATGGTAACTAAACATTACCAAAGTGTAGAGTAAATCCTTCACAAATCTGCAGAAAGCATGTCCAATTGGATATGATAGTGTCTGTCACTGTACTTACACTAGCAGTAACAAAAAGGACTTCCGCGAACAAGGAAGCAGAACAGCACAGTTATCTGAGCATAACTCAGCAGCAGGGATGCCCTCTTCTGAAAGAATGAACTCCAAGTGGAAAACTTAAAGGAGAACCCAGGTAAAGGCATGCTTTTCAGACTTCTGTGGTTTTCAGAGTTGTTTTTGCTTGAAATTAATACAGATATCTCGCTGGACCCTATAAAAGCATTTTAACATTGAGAAGCATTAAAAGCATTTAACATGAGAAAAAAATCTTATATGGTGTTACAACTGATCTCTTTTGTTTTCAACTGCTCTTTCTCTCAATGAGGCCTCTCGCCCTCTTTGTGAGGGTGTGCCAGGAATAGATGGGCTTGAGAGCTGTGCAAATGCAACACTGCACTGGCCACAGCGAGACAGAGGTGATATCTCTTTCATAGGAGTGCCCTCCACACAAGCTCTCCCAGAAGCCTGAGGTGAAAAGCAGCCAGTTGAAACCCAACTTGGGTAATCTGAACTTTGACAACCATATTTTGTTGCACAAAGTAAACTGAGAGGACCTAAAGTAATGGAATAACCAACAGAGCCTTGCCCTCCAGGAGCAGCTTGAATTCTCAGGTCTTTAGGTGTATGTGGCCTGGGATTTGGGTGTCCTCTAAAACATTTCCAGGTCAGCTACATACATAAGCCAGGGTCACTCAGTATACATAGGGATGAACAACATTAACCATTATTGTGCATGACAAGTCTTTGCATTGTTTAACATAATCCAAAATAATCACTTAAGTCATAGTTGAGACACCTATGATTTTTATGATAGACACACTAAATTCAGTTTTGTCCAGAGAAGGCTACAATATGATATCATCAACCAATGTTAATATGAAATTTAAAAGGTATCAATGGTTCATGAATTATGTAAGGCAAATGGGAAGATGACAATTTGATATGAAATGACCTTTCAATACGTAAAACATGTTCATAATATACTATCCCTGTTAAAATATACACTAATGAGTAAAGCAGGGGGCAACACAATACTGAATTCAAAGTTATATTACAAAGCTACAGTGATAAAAACAGCATGGTGCTGAAGTAAAACAGATACGTAGATCAATGGAACAGAACAAAGGATAGAAAACGAATACCAAGCAGGTTCAGTTACTTGATTTTTGACAAAGAAGTAAAAAATGTTCATTGAAGGACAGCTACCCTCTTTAATAAATTGTCCTGTGCAAAATGACTATTCACATGCAGAAGATTGAATTGAGACATATCTATCTTACTATGTATTATAATAAAATCAAAATGGATCAAAGATCCATATGTTAAAACAGAAATGTGCAAGAAAATAAAATAGGTAAAATTCTTTAAGTCATAGGCATAGGCAAGGACTTTGTGAATAGAATCACAAGGCACAAGAAACAGTGCCAAGAATCAACAAATGGAATCACTGCAAACTAACAAACTCATTCCCAGCAAGGGAAACAGCCAACAGAGTAAAGAGACAACACCAAAATGGGAAAAAACGTGGTCAGCTGTTCCTCAACAAAAAACTAATATGTAAGAGACATAAAGAATTAAAAAAGGTCAGACTCCTCCCCCAAATAAAGGACCCAATCAAAACTGTGAGACTGAAATGGACACTTCTCAAAAGAAGTCCAAATGACCAGTAAATACATGAAAAATGTCCAACATTCCTGGCTGTGAGAAAAATGCTAATTAAAACAATACAGTAACACCTTGGTTCACCAATGTTTCTGTTTGCAAATAATTTCATCAGTGAGCAGAGGCATTTGGCAAATTTTGCTTACATTTGGGAACTCCACATCAGGTGATGAGCAGGACCTTGGCTATCTTCCCTGCACAAATATAAATGAGACCATCTTCCCCAGAATTGTGCAGCAAATGAAGTTTGTGAACCTGGGCACCACTATACTGAGATTCCACCTTACTCAAAAAAACCAGCCATCACTGAGAAATCAAATAACAAATTCTGGCATGGCTACTGGCATAAAAGGAAACTTTCTACATTGTTGGTGGAAATATAAAGCAGCATGATCATTATGGAAATCAATATGGAGATTCTTCAAAAACCCTAAAATTAGAAATTCCATTTGAAGTGCCGTGCTGGCCCTACCCCGGGGCACGCTGAGACAGCAACTGAGACTGGGTGTGGTGGTGGCGCCTATAATCCCAGTGCTTGGGAGGCTGAAAACAGGAGAATCACTATGAGTCCATCTTTGTAGTAGGACCCTGTAGACCCTGTACTAATTATATTTTTTTAAAAAAGAAATTCCATTCCACCTGGTTATTCCCCTTGTAGGTAAGACATCAGTCACATGTGATGGTGCAAGCCTCTAATCTCATCACTAAGAAGCCTGAGGAAGGAGGATCACAGCAAGTTTGACATTAGATTGGGTGGCACAGTTCATTTGAAAGCCAGACTGTACTACATACAGAGTGAGGTCCTGACTCAAAAAAAAAAAAAAAAATCAAAAAAGTAATATAAGTGTACCCATGCTTTTAGCCACACAAGTCATAATAACTAAATCTTGGAAGCAGCCTACACATCTATCAACAGGTGGATCAATAAAGAAAATCTTGTATTTATCCACAATGGAATACTACTCAGTCCTAAAGGAGGATAAACTTGAGTCATTGGTAGGAAAACAGATGCACCTTGAGACCATAATGTTAGTGAAATAACTCAGATGCACTCCCAAACAGGAAGACCAAGAGATGGAGGAGAAAAGAAGGGAGAGGAAAAGAGAGGAGGAGAAAAGAATTGAGATGTCTCTGTACCAGTTCTGCACAAGGAATATAATCATGTTATGCAGACCTGTGCAAAGTAAACATTGAAAAATGAAAACATACATCAATGCAATAATATCTAGAAAGAAAGTCTTTCTTTCTGAATAGTGGTGAAAAGAGTCACATTGTTGCATTAAGTTAACAATTTTCCCTTCCAAAAATATGGCACAATTTTAGTTTTGCTGTAAGTCTTCTAACAACCACTGAGGAATTGCATTTCATACTACCATCCCACACAACTGCACATCAGTGTAACAGAAAGGAATAGGCTCTGGGCCTGGAGCTGCTGGTCCTGGATCCCTGCGTTGGTTATGTTATCTACTTTTCTCTTGCCAGCATGTTTCACTACAACATGGAGCTACTTCTGCTGGCCTTTCTCAGCTCACAGGATGGTCCAAGGAAGCAGGGGAACAGCCTCTATGAGAGACCTCTGGGCAGTATCCAAAAATATATAGGAGAACATCACAGTATAACGCTGAAAAGACTCACCACTGCTCTTTCAGAGAGACCATTTCTGTAATGGAAAGGAGATAGCTAGACACCATATTTGCATTTTGGTAATACAGGAAGGCTAAGAATAACTGGAGAACTTCAGTTTTCCTAATTCTTTATCTATAGTTGCTATTAAAAGTCAATTCTCAATTAGCAATTTTATGTGCTGCTGAACTGAGCACTTGACAAATTTATGTATAAAATGGTATAGAAAAACATAATGGCCTAAAAGAACAACCTTAAAATTTGCTTTTCCAAAATCATTACTTGATGTCAGTGTATTTCCTTAGCATTTGGTTCTATTTCTAGTGGACCATACTAAAAGAGAAAAATAGTTGTATTTAGGCTTTTGCATACTGAATTCTGTTAAATTCTATTGAATTAATCTTTTGGGTAGTTGAAGTGAGACTGGGCTATGTGCTAAAAGAATTCAACCTAGTTCCTTAGGTTGCCACTTTGTCTTACACAGCACTAGACATGCAGAGCCATATTTGTTATCCCTGTAAAAGTTTTTCTCCACTTTTATCCCAAGAGCTATTTGGGGCAATTGAAAGTGTTTTATCAGCTCCAGATTCTAAGTTTCAGTACTTCAAATTGATCCTTTCTATGTACCACTGAATTTAAAAACAAAGACAGGAAGGCTTTCTATAAATGATCACAAATCACACACTATCAAAGAAACAGAATGACAAGATTTAAAAGTTACTGTGTCATATTTACTTTGGAAATTGCTATTTTAACTAAAATACAGTTTGACAGCACAGCTTTAAACTCCTAAATGCTTCATGATGTTATCTAACTAATAAACTTGTGGCTTCATAAACCCACAAAGCTCCTGAGATACTATCTTCTTTGAAAAGGGTGTGAGCCTGCCAGGTGTAAGGAAGCAGATGCGATCTCCGGATTGGTGAACCGCAAAGTGCCTATCTATTTTCAGAGATTATAGGGATGGCACTGGTGCCATTGGTTAAGATAGTAAATTGATTTCTTCAATAAACTAGTGCTCTCATTCACTCACCACAATTTTCTGAAATTGCCCTTTTGATCTGAAGCTTCCAATCCTGGTCAGACGTAATTTTTTATTTTGGAACACTGAAATCTATACTCCCAGCTATTTTTTCCTTACATGACCAGAAACATAAATGTTTCTCTCTTCATTCACTCCACTGAAATGGAGTACTTCTTTTTAAATGTACAGTACTTCCATGGTTATCTACCTTTGAAAAAGAATAAAATCTTAACAACTGATATTTCATAACTTAAAAGGGATGTGGGTTACCAGGAATGATGTGCTCTGCAGCTACATTCTAATTAAGGAGTGGTTCAGATATGATCTACACAGGTTTTGGCTTCCCTTTGAAGCCACCTGAAATTTACACTCTGCATATAAAAATCAAGGTTGGCAAAATATACAAAGTATATGTGTTTATACATATTTATATGTGTGAATATAAGTGTAGATGCTGATATTCAGTGCTTTGAAATGTGTATTGTTTTGCCCTTTACTACTACTTCTAGTATGGGTTAATGTTTTTGAAAATATACTATTATGTACAGGTACGCTTTTAATCACTATGGATTAATAAAAGCCAACAATATTGAAAACTATTACTAGTCCCACTTTCCTGATGAAAAGCTATGGTGCGGAAAGTTTGTATCACTTGTCAAAGCCCCGTAGCTAGCAAAAGTTCCAAGGATATAAGGTTTTCCAAGGGAACCATGTTAATATGAACTCTGCAGTGTATGTGGGGAATACATATTTCTTGACATTCTAGGGATTAAGCATGTAGGGGATGGAGCTTTGCTGATGAATTCAGGACAGATGCAAGAGCGATGACAATGACTATGATGCTGACGCAGTATTGATAGTGCTGATGATGGTAAAAATGATATCATCTAGGAAATGAGCACCACTTCCCAGTAATTGTGACAAGAATTTATTTTGCCTTCAATGCTCTAGAACAATTCTGTGAGGTAGGCACTGTATCTTTCTCTTCTGCAGGAGAAAAATGATATTCAGTTAGTAGCTTACCCATACTTACAGGACTAAACCAGGATAAGAGAAAATTGCACACATACTCTCCAACTCCAGCATCCCCATTCCTAATAGTTACAGTGTTTTCCCTGCAAACTAATAAAAGATACCTAACACTTTTGGAGCTCTATGTAGGTCCCAGATGCTGTCCCAGGTGTCTTTGCAAATCATTTTCTCATTGACAGCTATGAAACAGGTTGTACAATTTATCAGCTTAGGGGTTTACTTTATTAATTCAATTAACTTTATTTTATTAAATATGCTTGACCAGTTCAGATTCTGCTTTGGATGCTGCAAATAAAACAGTAAGAAAAAGCAGACTTGGCTTTTTCCCTTGCAGTGCTCACAATCAAATGAGAACGTGAGGCAGGTGGAAAGAATGACATTGCTCAAATCATGCAACAGCTAAGTGGCCCATAGGAGACCTAGACACTAGAATAAGATTCCAACTCTTATTCTTCTTTATATATCTGTGTCAGTCACAGAAGTAGGAAAAACTAGGCAAATAATTCAACCAGAAAATGAAATTATGTCACCCTGAAGTCACATGAGTTTAAAATATAGATCAGTTTGGTAAATAGTACTCCAAATTCTGGTAAAAACTGGTCAAAATTCAGTGTCTACCTCACCTTCTGGTAAAAACTGGTCAACTTTGACTACAAATCATTCTGGTCCATCACTGTACCCATAAAAGTTCTACAGTGCTTTCAGGAGAGTTTTCAATACACAAGCCTATAAAAACTATGGAACCTAAGGAGACTCACATAGACAGAAAATATTCTCTCAGGCTTTCACAAAGAGCAAATTGGCCAAGCAATGGCCATTACTCATCCACATGGCTGACACTCACAAACAATCTACAAACTGCGGAACAGGGTTTCAGGATAAATCCTGAGGGGATTTCACTGACCTTATCAGATACAAAAGTTACATTACTTGTTATGTAGGCCTTGCTTTATCTTGGTCTTAACCATCCAGCAGAAAAGTATTTTTAAAAAGTATAAAAAGTAAAGCCATATTAATATGCTGAGCTGTAAAAGGCTCAAGTCAACAATTTCTTCTTCTTCTTCTTTTTTTTTTTTTTTTTTTTTTCTTTTTTTGGCGGAACCAGGGATTGAACTCAGGCCCTTGCACTTGCCAGGCAATCACCTGTTTCACTGAGAAATCCCGCTGGCTAAGTCAACAACTTCTGTCATTTCCAGTCTTATGGAAAACCCACTACTATTATGAACTACTGGACGATACTAGAATATTTTGTTGAATTCAGGCACCTACAATATTTAAATGACAATAGAATACCCTTCTCTGACAAAACTAAACAAAAAAGGGGGATGAAAATGAATGACCATTTTGTATCTGTATGTTCAAAATAGTTAAGATAGACACAGCTGCATTCTCTTGAATCACTGAATAGAGATTTGCTCTAATAGTGTTTGTGGGCAGGATATCATGTCTGCATCTTGTACAATTGAATAACCACTAACAACAATATGCAATGTATTAATTATTGAAACTCTTCTAGTAAACAGTTTTAAAACTGTCTCACTGCTATTTGTTTCACAATAAAATTATTTTAAAAATAAAAAAATTAGAAAAAAATCTATGGAAGATATACAAGAATACTTCTCCATATATGAGAAACATCCCCTTACATTACTTCCTATTTTTACAAATAATATGGTACAATAGTATTTACATTAATAATAACATTCCCATTATACCATACTCTAGGCAAAAGTTCATGGTGTTTTGCTTTGTTTTATTTTGTTTGGAGCCCTGGATTCTCTTTCAACCAGACTTCTTCCATACCTTGAAGAAGAGAAGACGAAAGAAAGAGGAAGGGGCAATATATTGTCAGTAATGAAGAAATCTGACATAGCACTGATGACACCCATCTCTAACCTAATATTTTGGAACCACCCTTCCCCCTTGAAATTTCCAATACTTGGCCTCTTTGCTCGATCTCTCAAGGATCTTGGCATAGGCACAAGTCTGTGAACTTCATGCCAGTAATTTTGTACCTGAAGTACAAAAGTCATGACATAGCCTACCAGCTGGTGGAAAGCAGAAGCAGTGACTATGGTACAATGTGACCAAAGATTTCCAAAACCCAACATTACATAAGGAAGATCTTCTTGTTGCACCACACAGCAGGCAGCTCATTCACTACTTTCTGAAGACAAAGTTTCCCCCCTACCTGGACATCAGAATTACCTAATATCTTCTCAAAAAAATGTAGCGTGTGGGGACAAAGTCTATTAAGGCAAATGTTTAAGGAAGGAGTCCACTAAATCTATACTTTTTGAGGCATGCAATGCAATCTGATGCAGTCAGGTGGAGCATCTGCCCCTAGAGGTCTGACAATTGTTTTCCACAAGCCCAAAAAAAGTATATCATATTTGAAGCACAACAGAGGACTTCAGTCCATTTATGGTTACTACAACCACCGAAAGGTTTTTCCATCCTTCATATATTATTTAAACCCATTCTGTTTATGGTAATGAGAAGAAGCTGGCCCTGATCCTCTAGTAAAAAAATAGAGTGAAAAAGGTATACAGGTCCAAATAAAACCTGAAACCCACTCATATCTTTACTGAAACTTTGAAAGGCAACAGTATTAATATTATTAGACATTTCCATTCATTTCTTTGCTATGCATTCAACAAACATTTACTGAAGACCTAATCTGGTCCAGTCCCTGTGAAAACCAGGAAGTAACTGGCAGTGAAAATGTTAGCTCTACACTTAGGAAGCTTACGATTTAGAGAGGAAGAGAGACAGAAATAAATGAACACAATTTTTTATCTAGTGTATGGGTTACAATGACACCACACACAGCATGCAACGGGAGCACTCAAGCAGGGGCTGAACTCATCCTGCAGGATCAGGGAAGGCATACTGGAAAGTGAGTTGCATATGTTGAAACTTGAAGAATGAGTATGAGATAGCTGGGCCAAGAAAGGAGGAAGGAAATTGTGGGCAGAGAAAACAACAGGTGCAAATGCAGGGAGGCAGAGAAAAAAATGGTGTGTGCAAGAGTCACGGGTAATGCGCTCTTCCTGGAGCAGAAGCTTTCTCAGCCTACGTTGGGAAAAGACAAGCCTAGAATCAGGTCACAGTGGCCTTTTCCATCACACAGGGAGTTAGAGTTTCACCCTGGATATGATGGAGAGCTCTGTAATCACCGTAACAGAGTGAGATTTTCTTGTTGAAGGTTCACCAACAGTGCATGGGAGGTTTTGAAGAGGTCATACTGCAGGCAAAGGGCACTGGAGTGGCTGGGCCTAATCCTTGGCAGATGAAGATTTTATCTATTCTGAGGAACTGGAACTGTCAGAAGTTGGTGAATGAGGACATGGGCAAGAGTAACAAGGTAGCTTGGGCCTTCCAGGACTCTGAAAAGAGCCTTCACAGTGTAGAGCAGATGAGTGTGGGACCTTTGGTGGGCTCTTGGCTGGTTACCCTGTGCAAACTTAGGCAAATTATTTATTCCCTCTGCCGAGTTATTTAATCTGTCTGCTACTTCTTCAGTAAAAAAGAATGGACAAATGATATATGCCTTCCTCAAAAGGCCATTGTAAGGACAAAATCAGTTCATACATAACATATAAAGTATACCAGACAGTACTGAGAATATAGGAAGTACTATGTTAAGGTTGGCTTCTATGGATGTCATGGTCTACAAGGATCTGCTGATTTCCCAGGCTTGGCCCCAGATATTAGAAATGTGTAAGTCATATACTAGACCTCAGAGAATCCAGAAGTCTCCCACACGCTCTCAAGTGACAAGGGGGTTTAACATAATAGAAAACATTCCCATAAAATCTTTGGTCTTGAGTTCCTGAGTTGTCATCTTCTAGTCTTATTCTTTTTTTGCTGTTGTTAATTATTACATGTCTAAAGCCCCAATACTCAAAGTCTGTATTGTGTGTACGTTGTCTATACCTTATATTTTAAAATGTTTTAAATACTTATTTCTTAACAGTTCAGATGCATGTGGCCTTATTGAGACGATGTATGAATTATGGGCTACAGAAAAATAAATGAACATATGCTTTGTCTTTTCAAAGTTTTATTTAATGGTAACAAGCCTATAATAATGTTTTTCTTCCAAACTAGGAAAAAGATAGATTAAATACTAGTTTTTAGTTGGGCATATTAGTACATGCCCAGTATGTACCAGTATACCAGTTATTTGCAACTGAGGTAGAGAATGGCAGTTTTAAGTCCAGCCTAGGCAACTGTAACAACACCGTCTCAGAATTTAAAAAAGTGTTTCAAAGACTTGGGTTGTGGTTTAGTGCTAGAGTGCTTGAATAGCATGTGGAAGGCCATGTGTTCAAAATGTAGTACCCAATATATATATTTATATATGTTTATGAAATAACATATATTTTATGAAATAACATAAAATATATGTTGACTTGTGTATTTTTTACATATATATGTATAAATTCAAAGTACGTAGTTTAAATCTGTAGCAGAATTTCTTTTTTTTAATTCAGATTTCTCAAATTTAATACCATTGTCCTGAAAGGCCGTTAAATTTTCTGAATGGTCTATGTATTTTGATATATAATTTCACTAATAACTATATTTATCCATATGTATTTTTGCTTCTGTGGCAGAATTTCTGTTTACAACTTTTAAAAATTTATAGTATAGTTTACATATAATAAATGCAGTGGCTTTCACTCCATTTGTGTTGAAAAGAAATTTGTTTGACAAAAATAAATAAGAATTTCTTTGACAATATTTAATAGCCAGGTGTTCTTAAAGACATCTGAATAATTTATTTCTATTTTAAATGATCTGTTATAAACAAAAAAGCATTTCACAAATGTATATGCATAATTAGTAATATGACTAAAACTATTTAAAATACATGCATAATAAACATACTGGAAAAAACATTTTAAAATGTACTCATATTTCCTTCCCCACATTTTCGTTTTCTTGGTCGTTAGGGGTTCTAATGATGTTTTTCAAATGAGATGAATTGTTTCCATATGGAACATCACCTTTCCTGGCTCCCAGCTGCTCCTTCAGCTTTACAAATGGAACTTCCCTTCCTTGGTTTCGATTTTCGGTTCTCCCTTTACCCCAAAGCTCTGTGCTTGGCCTCGCCTTTTTTATGGCTCCTTATGTGTGGACAGTGTCTCCCTTGTGCACATGTACTCTAGATTCACAGCTTCCTGGTGCTTCTTATTTAACTCAAACTTCTTGAGCTTCAAGTGCATGCAAAATGAACCATTTTCTGTTACGCCCCAGGTTAGCTCTTTATGAGAACATTAAAACAACAAGACAAAACAAAACTCCCCAGACACATGCAACTTATCAATAGACACCTATTCTCTGTGGAATGGAGAAAGCTGGTTTTACTTAGCAAAGTTCACTTGGTGGGTGCTCAATAAACTATACCAAGCTTTAAATTACTATTCTGGGTATCCACAGGGGAGGGTGAACACTGCATACCAAAAAATCTTTTCCTCCATCAAGCTAACTGATTACAATTGGAGTTTCCTCAAATGAGGTTGTTTGATAATTTGTCTCATTACTACTGAAAAGGAAATGGAAATCAAGGACTAGAGGGCAGGAAGCAGTAAGCAAATATGATCAAACGCTGTAACACAGAGATGCTGGCTTAGTACAAAATAACAAAAAAGACTGCTATTCAAAAATATGTATAATTAATAAATGCTTAACTTTGTAATTAGGCTAGTGTACTCAAATATTACAAACAATATAAAATAACTGTAAATAATCTTAAAAGCATCAAGTACAGATATCTTTAAGTGTAAAATGTGGAGATAATACAGAAAACCAACGCTGAGTACCATTTATTACTTTCCTACTAATTCTAGGCTTCAACTGTACTTTGAAATGGATTGCCCAGTTACCCACATCTATATTATATTATTTCTACATCATTACATCAGCCTCAATCTTGGGGGAAGGATGGTAAACAAAGGCCAGTTGACTAAAGATAGATCATTACTGACACATCCACAATAAGGGAGGTAACGAAGAGTAATGAGTACAATCAAGACCAGTAAATTTGGGCTAAATACCAAGAAACAGTGAAAACCAATGAAGGCAGGAAACTTCCAAGTGATAAAAATCAGAGAAACACTTCAATCCTTGAGGAAGAGCTTTTCATTCAGAAGAGTATTTGATAAAGGATTCTAAATGGTGAATTAGGAAGGGCAGGGGACAGAAACTATTTTTACATTGAAAAGTTAAACACAAATAGGGGGACTGATTTATTCACAAAACAGGAAAATGTGATTTTGCAAACCAATATCATCTGACCCATATCATCTGACCAACAGTAATCAAGGAAAGCATTTGGAATCAAAATGAAAAGAGTTCAAATCTCCACTCTGAAACTTACCAGTAAGTGAATTTAGCCAAGTGCTTAATCTTTCTGAGCCTGTTTCCTCCTTCCATTGAAAATAAGCCAGAAAAGGCTAGTGTGTGTGTGTGTGTGTGTGTGTGTGTGTGATATAGATAGATAGATAGATAGATAGATAGATAGATAGATAGAGATAGATAGATAGATATAATTTGGTACAGGGTCTTACTACGCAGATTGGACTCATAGTGATCCTCCTGTTTTTAGCCTCCCAAGTGCTGTGATTATACGTTCTATAATCAAACCCCAGTCCCTGCTCTGGCATAAGCAGGCACTTAGTCCACTTAGCTATCATGCCAGCCCTGATAATATATATTAATATAAGAATTCAAACATAAAGCATAAAATCCTGCCCAGATTACTGTAGCTATTTAATAGCAGCTCTTATTATTATTAAATTTTTTAGCACCAAGTGAGGCATTTTTGACTTATTACACTAAGAACTTTCTGGGCTGGCCAGATAATTCAGTGGACTAAAGCACCTGCTTATGCAGAGTGTAGGGGCCAGGGTTTGATCCCCAGCACCACAAGCCATGTCGGCCTCGCTGAGAAGCAATTGAGACTGGACATGGTGGCGCACACCTGTAATCCCAGCACATGGGAGGCTCAAAACAGGAGGATCACTATGTGTCCGATCTATGTAGTGAGACCCTATAGACCCTGTAGACCCTGTAGTAAATACATTTTTTAAAAAAAAATTAAGAATTTTCCTTTTCTTCAGAGTAGTCAATCAAAAATCAAATTCCATTATGGCTTTACAGGTGATCACATTTCTTACATCCAGAGTTTTTCCAGAAATCCAGTGAGGTAATAAGGTAAGCTGCTCTGAGCCAGGCATGGCAGCAGAAACCCATAACTGCAGCACTCAGGGAGGTTGGGGGAGGAGGATCTGAAGCTTGCACTCAACATGGACAACTTGGCAGCTTAGCAACACTCTATCTCAAAATAAAAAAGAGCTGAGGATGCCGTTCAGTGCCAAAACCTGAGGTGAACCCGCAGCACTGAGGCAGGACCTGGGGGCTTGGCAGAGTGGGTAGGGAAATGGCATGACCTGCTAAACACAGTCTCAGGACACAGGCACAGAGAGGTTCCCCAAGCCCTGGATATGGAGCCAGTCAGACTGCTGTCTTCAGTTCTTCTTGCCAGGACTGGAATGGGATGGCCTAGACCTAACATCACCCAAGGAGTGGGAGACAGAAAAAGAGTTACCGCTGGGCTCAGCAGTGCCTGAGGACTCTCTTCGCCCACTCCGCAGATTGTACTGTTTCCCCACCTGATCCAAACTCGTACCTTTCTTTCCCTATCTTTCATAAATGTAAAACTTCACTACCTTTTACACTTTTTTTTTTTTTGCCTCATGCTTTGTTCAAGAGAAAAGAGACTAGAAACCACCTCTGGAAGGAGCCCCCAGAACACCAGAACCCAGTAACAGTACTCAAAAAAAGAAAAAGACAGTTGCCCCTAGTTAAATGAATTCACCACATTTATATACATCCAGACAGCTGGATCATTTGCCCCCTGATGCCCTTGTCATGTTTTTCTTTTCTTTTTTAATTTTATTTTATTTATGTGTGTGTGTGTGTGTGTGTGTGTGTGTGTGTGTGTGTGTGTGTCTGTCCAGCTCAGCCCATCAGGGGGCAGGGCTGGCTGGCATGTGGTTCTAGGGGATTGAACTGCGGTCCCTGTGCTTTGCTAAGCTTGTTCTAAGTAGGTGCTTTAGACCACTGAGCCATCTCACCAGCCCTCATGTTTTTCTTTTCAATGTGAAAAACAAATTATAAATTTCAAATTTTTGTAAATCAGAATGTTTTTTAAAAATGGCATTGCATATTAATTTTTCTGACTATGCCATTAGAAATTTTTGTATAAATGCCCAGTATAAAAAATTATGCTATTGTATATTATCTAGACTTTCTGTTGTCTTTATTTCTCTATTTATTTATATTTATCTTTTTCTGTGTTTTAGGGAAGGATCTACAAGGTGTTCATGGTCTCACTACTAGATCAGACTTGTAGTGATCCGCCTGTTTACAGCCTCCCAAGTGCTGGGATTACAAGCACACACCACCAGGCCCAGTCTTAATTGCTGTCTCAGCATGTCTTGGGGGTGGGGTCAACATGTCAGGGCCCCTGTGCCTGCTTGCAGGTGCTTTAATCCGCTGAGCTATTTGGCCGGTCCTAGATTTTCTATTTTAGAAGCAATATATCGTGAACATAATCTTTCAGTATAGATTACAATACCTCAGTCACCTTTACTTGGAACATTAATTATCATTTTAAAATACTGATGTCAAAGATGCATGGGATTCGGTCATTTTATGCCAATCCCTTCCAGTGATTTTATATTGAGCAAGTACCTAAAATCTAAATCTCAGATATATTCTGTACCTTAAAAGGCAGCTTGACTAAGGCGTGCAGGACTGATAAATTTAAGATGTTTTGAGGGCCGGCCAAATAGCTCAGCAGATTAAAGTGCCTGCAAGCAGGCACAGGGACCCACAACCCCCTGGCCTGACATGCAGGACTCACACCTGAGGCAGTTGAGACTGGGCGTGGTGGTACACGCCTGTAAACCCAGCTCTTTGGAGGCTGTAAACTGGCAATCACTACAAGTGGGATCTAGTAGTGAGACTCTGAACACCCTGTAGATCTTCTCTAAAATACAAAAAAAAAAAAAAAAAAGGTATTTTTAGACAGTGGTTGATAAATCCATAACAATAAAAAAACGTTAAGGTGTGCTCATAATGTAATTAGTAAGTGCACTGTGCACTCCAATTTAGAAAAGCATAAATGAACCAATTAAATGAAAATGATCCAGCTTGCAGACATCAGTTATATTATCAAAAAAGTTCTTCAATAAGTTTATGCACTTTTAATAAGCAACAGCATTAGTGAAAAAAATTAGAAAAATGAGAACTCTGATGCATTCTGAGCCTATAGATCTAAACCAGACAAAACAAAGCCTCAGAAATGTGTTTGTTCATTAATTCTTAAAAAGCCAGACTTTGAGTTGTTATCATGTCACCTGGCACCAAACCATACTCAATTTAGAGCAACTACAAAGTGGAACCCATAGTCTACATTGGCAGGGTTTTTGATCACACTAATTAACAGCCATTTTGTTTAAAATAAACAGATACGGGTCTAATTGCCTTTTTTACATAAGAAAGAGAAGATCTTAAAAGTAAAAACATGCGAAAAGGAAAGATCAGAAAAATGCCACTCAGACAGACACACAAAGTGTGTGTGAGGAACCCAGAGCAACTAACTCTAAGCTCTTCTTCCCACTGGCAGCCCAGTGCAGCCCAAGGGCCTTAGAGCTCAGAGAGGAGATGGGGAGCCCAGAGGTGTGTGACCTGAAACTAACTGCCCATCCTGCACCTCCTCCCCACACAAAGCCACCCTATTTTAGTGTGAAATGTGATCTGCAGTAGCAAGCCTGCTCCTCCTAATTAGGACAGAATCTTTTACTACAGACACATTATCCCGGCTTCCTTCAGAGGCATACAGGGCCTGAAGAGGAAGCAGGACAACAGCAAAGTTGAAAAACAAACTGTGGGCTGGTGTACTAAGTTCCAGATGTTGTACTTGGAGCCTGTAGATCGGCGACCTGTTTTCGAACACCCTCAAATGGTTGTTTAACATAAAGTTGATTGTGCTCGGTTCCATGGAATCTATTTTGACTTAAACACCAACAGCTGAGTTTGTGTGCATGCTGAATTTTCATCTCCCTAGTCTGTCAAAGCAATTCCTGGAGACATTCAGAGAAGACTTCAGCTGCCAGAGCTGTCCTGCAAAGATTATCAGCTACGCGGCCTTATTTTAATTAACGAGTAATATGCTAATCAATGTCCTATAGAAGTGTAATGCTCTATATAATTTAAGCTATGAACTAATGAATATGATTTTAAAACAGCCACTACCGTGCACCTACAGTGAAAGGTTTTCATACACAGCCAATATAATAGACATGTCACTTGTATTACAGTGTATAATATCAAGAATACAGGAAATAATAATTTTCAAATCATTACCTTATTTTAACCTTTACAAAGAATTTTTCCCCTTAGTTACTTACAGAACACTGACTACTCAAAAACACTCATCTCCCATTAATCATTATATCTCTTAGATAGAAAAAAAATATGACTATACAGAGGGGGTTTCCAAACTGTCTGGGGAATCAATTTCAAGGCTAAACAAATATGATCAGCATACATTATTGTCTATATTCATAAAAGCCTGAAGCTGAAACTATGCTCTGCTGGTAAATGCTTAACAAGTGACTCTCCAGGAGGAATTGGGGAAAGCCCTGATGTGTAGCATTTGCAAATTTCATGGTGAAAGACCTAAGTTGGCCAATTTCAAGCTACTAGCCACCATGAAGGCAACAGACACACAGTTGGGAAGAGATGTACCCAAGTGGCTCCTAGCCGAAAGAAATTGATTTGGGGAAGCTTAAAAGTTCTACACAAAGGGAGACAAGATAGCTCTGTGGACTAAGATCCTGCTTAGGCAAGTGCAAGGATAGGGTTCAATCCCTGGCACCACAGGCTTCTCTGGTCCCATCCCTGGGTGCTCTGAGCCAGCCATCAGGACCACATGTGCTGGCAAACACCTGTAATCCCAGCACTGGGGAGGCTGAAAACAAAAGGATCACTACAAGTCTGAGCTGCATAGCAAGACCCTATACCAAATACATTAAAAAGAAAAAAAAAATTAAGTTGAAGATGGTATTTTCAAATATCCACATCTGTGAAGCCTCAGTGTTTAAACATAAATATGCAAAGTTGTTGTCTTCCCATCTTATAAAACCTTGGCACTATTTTCAGGTTTTCTTGTCCAGGTTAAACAACAAACAAATATAGTTCAATTGCTCTTGATAAATGACATCTATTTGTAAGAATCCAAGTGCTGGTATAAGAGAGCTTCCCAGAAATGATTAAAGTTCCCCCTCAGAAATGATCCCCAAAGGCCCAGCCTTTCTAGTCCTTTTCAAATAGCCTTCTGTATTTTCTAATACCTGAGATTCAGTAAAAGAACTATAACCAAGAAAAGAAGCTATTAGGCCAATTTGAAGTTAATTTATCAAGCTAATCTACAAGTTCTCTGTCTGCTCCACAAGTCTTCTGTTTGTGTACATATAAAAGATGAAAGAATACTGGAAAATCATTTAATACATGATAAAAACCCTGATCAATCAAAACCTTAATGAAAGTTGGCTAGCTATTTTAAGGTGCATTAAACTTTTATAAAACAATTAAATAGATACAGTTTTTGTGTACCAAGATTTAGTAATTATTGTCACTTAAGGAGTAAACGCTTGAAAGAAACCAACTGGATATGTCACAGGTGAAGTTACCCATTTTGGAGAACTATTTATAAATATGAAATAAAACAATGAATTTTTATACCTATTTTGATATATAGATACATATATAATTTTTGTTTAGGTAGATTTTGGTTTAGCAGTTTGTCAGAGAGAATCTCTTCTTGAATGACTTACTTAACAAAAATAATTTATTATCTAACATGAATAATTTGGCTTACAAAAAAAGAAAATTGGTTACCTATGCTTGCTGTTTTCAAATCTTGTTTGGGTAACTCCATCTAGCTGATACTACTCAATGTTATATTATTTTAAATATTGTTATCATGGGGGATATTTAGTCTATAGACATTTAGAAGATTACTACGTCATAATTTTTTACTATGTCATAATTTTAAAAGCTTTTATTTTAAAAAATGTTCATGAGAGGATAGCATGGACTAATTTATAGTGTCATATGCTTAACTGTACATGTACTTTGCTAAAAATATAACTTGTTTGAAAGTGTAAAATTCAAGAAATTATCAAATAAACACCTATGGTAAACCACTTTGTCAATATATTAAAACTCAGTGTACTGAACAAATTGAACTTAGCTACAGTCTCTCCTGATAGAAGCATCAGCAAGCACCTGAAAGGCCAGAATCAGGTACCTCTCGCCTTGCACCCACAGCCTCCAGCACAGGATCTTGCAAAAAGTAAGTGCACTTGAGATGCGCATGAGCTGAGTTGAGGCTGGAAGTAATGCCTGAGACATGAAAGGCAGGGAGAGACACTCTGAAGAGGCTGTGGGGACCTGCGCTGTCGCCTCTCTCTGTGCTTCTGGCTCTTACCAGGCTAGGTATTATCAAGGCGTTAGAACAATGAGTACCAGGCGAGAGATAAATGACACTTCAGAAAGCACAGAAAGAAGAAATTTTATTAGAGGAAACTCAACAAGCTGCATTAAAACTTTAATGAGAAGCAGAATAGAAAATTCTGCAGTCAACCCCAGCCAGAGCCCTCGTCCCTCACATGTGTTGTGCAGTGCGCCTCCAAGGACAGTCTACGGAACACGACCCTTCATGAACTGTGTGTCACTGTGAACCAGGAGAGGAGCACAGTGCCCCAGAGTCAGGCACATACCTGATAGCATCCTGGAATGTATGTTGACTCTAACAACGAAAAAAATCAGGATTTGGCCTTTGCGTGCTTTTGCTTTCTCCTTCTTTCATCTTTTTAATGTTCCGGCTGTGTTTTATAACAGTATTGCGTCAGGATAGATTCAAAATTTAGAAAGAAATACTGGTCCTCAGCACAGAGAGTTTGAAAAGGCCTGTTGTATAAAACAAAGATACTCTGGAGAACTCAAGGAGACCTCTAAACAAACTCGCTGTGGTGCTGAATTTTTTGGTCAACTATTAAAGCAAAACTATTAACAATCCTAACAGTTCAACAATAAAACTATGGCAAACTTGCACCTATTACGATTATTCAAGTAGACTTCTCTTGGGTGTCTCTCGAGCCACCGCCCACCCCACTCTGAGTTCTTCTCCCTACACCAGCCCCCAGCCAGGAAGTGCTTCAGGGAAAGGATGGTGTTTGAATCTTTGTTTGGTCCTGGGACAGAGCAGAACTTCACAAAGGAAATCGCAGCTGTGAACAGCAAATGAAGTGACATAGAAGAACTGGCTTGTGATTCAGTGATGCATAAGAATTCCAATCTAAAGAAAATTTCATAACATAGTTCCAAAATCAGGTAAAATATTCCACTGCAATGCTACAGTATCCAATTAGCACAATTTTTATCTAAATTATAGTTTAATTTTTTTATACTTTTATTAGTACATATTTGCAGTATATGTTCACAGTCCTTTCACAAAGTTGGTACAAGTACGTAACCCACCTGAACTATCTTTTTTTTATTATTATTGTATTTTAGAGAAGGATCTACAGGGTGTTCAAGATGTCACTACTAGATCGGACGAGTAGAGATCCACCTGTTTACAGCCTCCCAAGAGCTGGGATTACAAGCGAGTGCCACCATGCCTAGTCTCAATTGCTGTCTCAGCATGCCCCGGGGGCAGGGCCACAACAGCAGGCCCCAGGATCGAACCCTGGGCCTTCACACCTGCTTACAGGTACTTTAATCCGCTCAGCTCTTTGGCCAGCCCTTGAATTATCTATTTTTAATTTCCCCCAATTTCGTGACCCTCTTCATATCTGAGAAAGATCCATCTCCCCACTTCTTTTTATCAGCCTTTTATGTTGCTCTTTATTTATAGTTTGGGTTTCTCATATAAGAGAAAGCATGGCAATTTAAGCTCATATGTCTGATTGATTTCACTTAATATAGTCTCAATGAGTACTGATCTTCCCACAAACAACTCAAATTGACTCTCCTTTATGGCCAAGTAGTACTCCATTTTGTGTAAATACCACAAATTCTTCATCCATTCATGAATTGTGCTGCGATACACATGGGTGTGGATGTATCACTGTAATATGGTGTGTTTAACTACTTCAGAAGATACTAGGATTGATATTTAAGTACTTTTTAAATATTGGCATATATTAGATTTAGTAAAAGAATTTCATAGTTCTTCATAATCACAATTTTATCACCAGAATGCTGAAAATGACTACTGCTCAACAATTTTTAGAAACATAAAATTGTATCATATGTGGAAAAGATAAATTCTTCACTATGAGAATATCAGTTTAATTATAAGGAAAATACTTTTAAATATATCTTAAATTCTCTGATTTGGGGTTTGCATTAGAATGAGATGAACATTGTTATCAGTCTTGCATCAAATATTATTGCAAACTAAAGAGCTTCATAAATGTCATTTAACTCCAAGTGTCTATTCTTTTTTCTTATTATTTATATTTATACTAATCTGCACTTAGATCCAAGTATTAATCACTATAGATATAAATATATTAGATTCTAACTGATGAGCATAGTTTGTCTTTGTGTTGAAATCTCTTAAAACAAAATATAGTTAAATAAATATACCACTAATAGAAACTACTGATTAAATGACTTACTAAGGAATTATGTATATACATACACACACATTATATATTTTTGTCTTTTAGAGACAGGATCTCCCTCTGCAGTTCAGGCTGGCCTTGAGTTTACTTAGTAGTCCAGGCTAGTCTCAAACTCGCTACAATCCCTCTGCCTCAGCCGGCCAAGTGGGAATTATATATTTATTAAATTATCTAATTGATGGGCTAGGAAGTTAAAAAAAAAAGTCTGCTCAGCGGCCTAAGCACCTGCCTGGCAAGCACAAGGTCCCAAGTTCAATTCCCGGTACTGCATGCCATGCTAGCCCTGGAACCCCAGAAGCCCATGCCCGCCATCAAAACCAGGTGTGGCAGCACACACATGTAATCCAGTGCTAGGGAGGCTGAGACAGGAGGATCACTACGAGTCTGAGCTGTGTAGCAAGACCCAGTACCACATTAATAAATAAATAAATAAGATGAACTTTTAAAAGTTGGAAAAAAAACAGCAAAATTTTCCACAAAAAAGTAAAAGAAACTTAGATGTCTCCTGTGAATACGATTAAAAGAGAAACTTTGTTCAATACCAAAAACTACCTCACCATACCAAAACTAATGTTTTTCATAATATATTAAAGAGAGTTTAATGACTACTAATAGAATCGATCTTCAGTTTCCTTTCCCTTCACTTATCACGAAACTGTAGCACTGTTGAAAGTTTACTGTATCTCACATTATAATCTCAAGTTCATCACTATTAGATTTCCGTTTACTATTATAAGAGCACCAAAGAACACATGTAGATCTTTCTGTTAGTAGTTATCTCATCTTACTATTTTCTTGAAAGAAGAAAAGACAAAGGTGCCACCCTGTAATACAATAGCTCCACAGCTTTTTCTTAAAAAAAAAAAATCTTTTATTTATTTATTTATTCACTTTGTACAGGATCTTGCTACACACCTCAGACTTATAATTTGTCTTTTTTTTTTTTTTTTTTTTTTTTTTTTTTGGTTTTCCTGGGTTTTTTTTCAGAACCGGGGCTAGAACTCAGGCCCTTGCGCTTGCCAGGGAAGCACTTATTCCACTGAGCCATCTCCCCGGCTCCTCTCAGACTTATAATGATCCTCCTGTCTCAGCCTCTCTGAGTCAGCAGAGCGTGCAGTACTAGGGATCGAACCCAGGTCCTTGCACTTGTCAAGTAGGTGCTTAGACTGCTGAGCTATCTCCCCAGCCCCATAGCTTTTTCAATATATGGCAACATTTGCCTTCCATCCACACATTTCATGGCTTAGGAAAAAAAAAAAATTATTCCTTCCCACATACTTAAAGAAAAATGTCTCCATTTCCAGCTCAGCTCATTCGAAACTGACCTCTTTCTAGTCCAGTTTAGCTTTCTCACACCCTGTGTCCCCTGTTTATGTTAATGGCAGTGCCATTTCCTTGGTTGTCAGAAACAGGAAATACTTGAGGCACGTTAGTTGTCTAGGCTCTTGCTTTCCTTCCCAGCCAGTGCCAAATCTTGACAGCTCTCCCATGGGAATCTTAGATGTCACCTGTTCCTTTGACTGCATTCTCACTTACACTAGCTCAGAATTTCACTGTCTCTTGCTGAGAATATTCTCCAAGTCCTTCTCTATTCCATCCTCATCTATACCACACGAGAACTTCCTAAAAGAATTTAAGGAACTTCCTATCACGTCATCCCCATGCTGAGAACTCATAAACATCTTTCTAATACCTGACACATAACTTCCAAATTATTTAAGGACTTCTGTCATTTGGTTCCCATTCACTTTTAGAGCACTGCTGTCACTACTTTCCTTAGTGAGAATACCAGTGGATATACCTTAAGCATGGCAAGATGTATCTCCATAGTCCAAGCAAACATCCTGATCTCATCACTGAGTCTTCTTCATTCACGTTATTCCCTTTTCCCAGAATGCCATTTCTCTATATCTTTGCACCCTTGCCCTTAGATGCATCTAAATTCATGCACTCTTTGATATACAAGTCGAATATCAACTCTTGGCTATCATTCTTTACCAGTTACACACACACACACACACACACACACACACACCCCTCTGCTCTATCAGAAAATAGGCTGACAGTAAGTGACCACTATGGCAAGGCACAGGCGATGTATCTAGACACATGGCCTTATTTATTCTTTGTAGAAGAAGGAAAGGTTAAACAACTCACTTAGACCATACACTTCTTCAATGGCATGTGTTATGCAGCTTCAACTCTGGAATGCTGAAGAGAACAATTACACATGCTGTGGATTCAATAAAGATATAATGAATTTAAAAGTTCGATACTTCTCTATACATTGGAAAATAATAAAGGACTATCCAGATATTTATTCATTTTTGTATATGCTTACTAACTACGGGATTACCTGACTTGGGATAAGTATGAACTAGAAAGTTCATCTAAAAAAATCCGAAAGGCCAATGTTTACTGCATACCTATCATAGCCACATACAATTCTAAGGACATGGCCAATATTAATACATTATTTCAAGAAGCAACACAATTCCTATTTTTAGAACAGGAGACTTGAGCTATAAACTATTTTTCCCAAGTTCCCCTACAGAGATCCAGGGAGGAATATAGGCTGAGAAGTGTGGCTCTAAAGCCCACTGGCCTAGCCACGGTGCACTGCTGCTTTCTCAGTACAGGGCTTGCTTCTTCTCCCAAAGACATCAGAACTGGGTGACCATCTGCGAAGGGAGAGTCTACATTTAACGGAATTCTTAAATATCTTAAAATGTATTCTTAAACTGACTCTTAACTGACCTTCATAACATGAGTGATTTGTGAGAATTCTACCTATTCATAACCATAGTGGTTAAAGTAACCATCAAAAACCATGTATGATGAGAGATTAAAAATAAAACATACGGCTAGGAGAATCATTAATTCCAGACACTGAAGAGACATCGCCCTTTCCCTCAGTAACCGCTCTACACAATTGTTACTGTTGGTAGTAACAACATCGAAGGCAACAAGTAGCCAGTGCTGCCATTTACAAGTGTATAAACTGTACACACACACACACACACACACACACACACACACACACACACACACTACAGGATTCCCATATGGGAAAAGAAAGAACATAAACAAAGGAATATGCCAGCATAGGAACAGAAATTGCCCTTCAATGACAGTTTCTCCTGACACAGAATGAAAGATAAATACAATTCCCCAAGGTAAAGAATGGGGAAATCAAGACGGCTTTTATTTGGCAATGATAACATATTAAGAACAATTTTACTCATAGATTTTTCAGTCTTTGAAATGCTGACACTCGGCATTACCAGAAATGACATTCCCCTACTTATATGACTACTGCATGTACCAATATACACCACATGAAGATATATATAAATCTTGATTGGTGTGGAATGCTATTTATTTTATAAGAAATAAAAATGTTCACACCTTTTCATTGAAATTCAATTTCAATCTGTCCAACTCTTCTACAAATTTATGAGCCCACTACACCAATAAAGTAGATATGCCAAAGCTTTTCATTCTAGAAAATGTATACTTCAAATTATTTTTCATTCATTTCATGTTTTGCTATTACCTTAAATTGTTGTAGAATTTGTTAAAGGACAATACAGTAAAGAGAAAATTTCATAAATGTGAATTACATTATGCATGCTCACTTAAAATTTTAAAATAAGAGTACCATAAATAAAAGATTGTTCTGAAGTCATTGATACATTATTTATGTCTACATTAGTTCCTTAATGGAAAGTCAAATTTATTTTACACCTTGTTTCTTAGAGGTGTAAATATATAAAAATATATGTACATGTATGTAGGAACACTCAAGTAAAACACATTTCTCCACCATCACTACAATGGTGTAGCAATGATGATCAAAATGCAGAGAACCATGGTGGAAACAGAGTTAAAACCATGTTCATAATGACTCAAATTCAGTTTCCTCAGCCTCCCAAGTGCTGGGATTACAGGCATGAGCCACCACACCCAGTCTCAATCACACCCTGGGGGCAGGACCAGCATGGCAGACCTGGAGATTGAACCCTTGTCCCCTGCACCTGCTTGCAGGTGCTTTAATCCACTGAGCTATTTGACCAGCAGTTTGTTAAGTACTGAGAGACACTCTTTAGATAGAATTTCCAATGTTCTTTCATAAATTATCCTTGTCTAGTCTTCAAACATAAAACCTAAACCTGGAAGGTAGCTTCGTGGTCTAACCACCTGCCTTCTAAGTGCAAGGACCTGGGTTTGATCCCAGGTACTACGTGCCGTGTAGTCCCCAGAACCCCGGGCATACTGTGCTGACCACTGAAAGCAGGTGTGGTGGCACACATCTGTAATCCCAGGGGAGGCTGAGATAGGAAGATCAATATGAGTCTGAGTTGCATAGCAAGACCCTGTACCAAATAAATAAATAGTTTAAAGATTAAATAAAATAAAACTTTATGTTGAAAAATGTTTCTTTTTCTTTTTCCCAACACAAAACAAGAGAATAGCAGCCTGCAGATCTTCTATTTTTCTGGAAAGCAAAGAGACCTGGTAAATTAACTCAGCTCTGAAGGAAGCCTTACTTACAGTGAAAGTTCTTAAGGGCTTTTGTGAATTACACACCACAGAAATTAAACCTCATTTGGGGCATCCCTAGTCTTCGTCACTGTAATTCAGCTATTTAAATGTCCCATCAATTCCCTTCTCAGTTATCACACTAATAGTAAGGGCAGTCTTCTTAATCGGGAGGTAGCAAATGAGCACTTACAGATTCTACTATCATTCCAGTTAGCCAGCCAGAAGGACTCGTGCTCTACAGAAGTATGAATGATCATCCACAGAATTCTCAGCCTTACATGGGTCATTTTATCTATTAAAGTTGTAGGCTTGTAGTATCAACAGTCAAATTATCTACTTGTTCATGCAAGCTACTAAATGCTCAGCTACCAAGTGATCATAATTTGGCTCCAATGAATCTAAATTGGAAATAAATTAGTTTTCCTAAGCGTTTGTCATATTTTAAACTGCACATGTAAAACTCATCTTACAATCAATCTTTTGCATTTTCTTCATTAGTTCTGTCTCCA
>NW_004524640.1:4728573-4768712 GCF_000260255.1 Octodon degus
TATATATATATCACAAAAGCAGGGAGGAATTATATTTGTATTGTCCATTGCATTGCAGGTTGTATACGGTGCTGTGAAAGTGCTATGAGAAACTTTCCAAGTTTACAGTATTGATAAACATCATTTTGCCTGTATATAAAGTTCTTGGTCTCAAAACCTTACACAGGAGTAAATTTGGCAATCTATCATGTCTCCTAGCATAGTACTCATTTACTCAAGTTATATATATTTAGTTCTTCTAATCTTTTCTCATAAGTCAATCCCTTCTACTCATTAATCTTTTTTGTTGCTTGTCTCTGATTGTTTCCATGTGGCTTACTGGGAAGGTAGCATTTCACTAAAGAGTAGCCCCCCTAGGTTTTTATTTGAAAGATTATAAACTTCTTGAGGGCAAGGATCACATTTTCTTAAATTAAAAATTAGTTTCAGAAATAAAATTCTTCATTGGAGATAATCTCAATTCACCTTGCCTTTCCTAGCTGTTAGTGCTTTAAATCACATTAATTAGGAACATTGCATTTGTTACTTCTTTCTTCTAGGAAAAAAGTAAATCATACTTGAGTGCCTGAAGACCTTTAGATTATGGAAGACCTGCGTGTGTCTGTGTGTGCATGCCGGATTTCTTTTTTTTTTTATAATTTTATTGATAAACAGATAGCAATGAGACAGTTTCAAATCAAATCGGTAGGACAGTTTCAATAACTAACACACTGCATATATTCTTCTTAGTGGTTAATTGCTGTACAAGATGCGGACTTGAGATCCTATTTACAAACACCATTAGAACAAATCATTCTCAGATTTCTTACTGTCCTGAATGCCTGTGATAAAATAATTTTCTGAAAGAAGCTGAACCAAATTTCCCAGTGGGAATTATGCTTGTACATGTGGGCCATTACTACTGTTTGCTGTAACAAAAGTCCTTGTTTTCCTTTAGAGAAATCACTATGTCAAAAAGTTTTCTTAAATCATTTTCCAGTGACATTCAAGGCCTTTTCCCTTCAAATCATTTTAGGCTTAACTCATTTGTACTTTTCTCCATCCACTATATTGTATATGGCTGAATCTAAAAAGTTTAAATACACAGATAATAAAATATGAATAAATGATGAAATTAAATAATATAATGTATTTTATTGAACATGATCTCTAAATGTATGGAAAATAGATGCTTTTGCTTTGAGAGAGATGAAAAACTCTGAGGGATAGAAAATTTGAAGCAAATTCTGGAGTTGGAGTTTCAGGGAAGATTCACAAGTTCTGACAGACAGTGAAAGGAATAGAGCATTTAGGTAATGGGTAAATGGCCCCCACAAAAAGTTGACAGGAACCTCAGTGAAATCATAGAAGGAAAGTAAACACAATTTATTCAACAGAAGACTAAGAATCTCATAGCAGAATAAAAACAGAAAAATGTGAATACCATATCCCAACAAATAATAATGAGAACATAGGCCAGATAATTAAAATAACATTCTGGCGATTCTTGGCTTCAAATGAGATGAACAATTCCAAGATTTTTCTAGCCCTCATAATCAAAACTCCAATCTTAGACACTATTAAGAAAATAACTTTACCAGTAGCTGAGGTTAGGACACAAGTAGCTCAGAACTGGCATTGAAAGCATGGGGTTGTCCGGACAAATTGTCAGCAAGACTTCTTAGTGGAAAGGAACAGACTGGACAGGAAAACTTCATTTCTCAGGGTCTTTGCTGTTGGCTTGCTACGTGGTAACCATATGCACGTGGCTTTTTTCTCAACTATAACATGTTTACTTGCCGCATGCTGTAATGACTAGAAATAATGTATCTAAAAGGCCATAGAAAGAAGTATTTGATATATAATAGAGATTAATAATTGATAACTCTATACTTTCCCACAGTAAGGCCTTTTCCTACTACCAGATTAAAATGTCTTTGATCACCCCCTCCTCTCAATCCTGAAATGTTCTGCAAATGTTCTCCTCTCCTCTTGTCAGTAACATCCGTGTCTTTAAGCAGTATTTCACTAATACTGCTACAAATAATCCACCACATTTCATATGGATCTGTTATAGGCCTTCTAGTAATTACCCTGAAGACCTTTATTTATACAATTATGCTTTTAGATACAATATGATCAATGGATTAACTGAAAACCCAAGTACCTTTCAAAACATGATGTAAAACTCAGAAACCTTGGAACCCAATGAAAACTTCGAGGCAACTTTTCTAACAATCACCAGATCTTGGAGCTTTTTCTCCCACATCTCTCCTATTGCAAATGAAAGACTATTTTGAACTGAAGCGGTTACAATAGCTGATTGTTCCTTCGAAGAAGCACACACCTTTCTTCCGACAATGACCATAAAAGGAAGAAATCTAAGTACACTTACATCTGCAGGTGTTTTGTCTTTGGGAGCCACTTTATCACCTGCAGAATCTCTTCTGGATCTTTTTCAAGTCCCCTTGCCATTTTGGTTGCTATTTTCTGTCATCATTTTAAGGAGCAGCTTAAGACGAACTAAAAGTAAGATGTCTAGTATGTAACACAGAATAGTTTCAGTCCCGTATTGGTATTATTGCTCTTGTTTTAGATGATCAACTTCATGATAAGCTTGGGGACAACCCGAACAGTGTTAATAGTATGACAGTTGTTAGCATGTAGAAATCTCTACACCTACTAAGACTTTCTTCCTTTAATAGGGGGAAATTGCTTGTTGACTATTTTCTTAGGTAGAGAAACTTAATATTGATTCCAGTAGTAATGACCTACCATTCCATCCTGCAGAGATGCAATTAAACCTTGATACTGTCAACTAACCTACTGTTAATTTATTCTAGTATGGCATGATCCTCAGATTTATATCTACCAGCAAGGTACTTATCCAGGAGGGTAAATTACCTACCATAATCAGGGATACATAGAGCCCTCTGGCAAAACACTGGAAATTTTCACTATTTTATAAATCCATATGTTCAACTTTTGGTTCTAATGTTATAGTTAAAAAAAGAACACTGCATTTAATATTTCCTTTACCAACCATATCTAAAGAAAAAAGGGAAGAAAAAAGGAGGGAAAGAGAGGGCGAGGAAGACATTTCCTTGTAGATGCCAATATATTCTAGCAGAATATATTGGCATCTACAAGGAAATGCATGAAAAATGAGTAAATTTGCCTATATGACACCAAGAAAAGAGCACTAAACAAGTTTCTGATTTCAGTAAATCAGATGCTGATCAATGCTAGACCATGCTAGGTATGTACAATCCCTAGTAAGAAAAACCCATGAACTAGTTAGCCCTTGAAGACATTCTATATTTCCAAATAATCTTAATAATTAGAAACAAAAGATTTATACATTGCCTCATTCATCTGGAAAATAAAAATAAAATTTTAAAAATTTAGAATTTTTTTAGTTTTAAATTTTTCTTAGTATGTGCTTACAGAATATAATGAGGACATTCATTGTGGAGAATTGGTATATGGATGCATTTTTTTTTTGTAGTAATCAGTATCAAACTCAGGACCTTGTACTTTCCAGGCAGATGTTTATGCCATTGAGCTATCTCCCCAGCCTAGAATTGGTATATGTATATAACACATCTCAATTTTTTTTTCCTTCTCTCCACACTTCCATTTTTTGCCAGCTTCAGATTCACTTATTTATCTTAGAAATCTTTATAACTTTAATTATCATGCATAAAGATCCACAACAGATTAATAAGCTAAAAATCTGATGCTTTTAAATCTTTCAATACCTACAAGGGTAAGAGTAGGGTTAAATAGAATGCCTAGTTTTAGTTTTCTGAGGAATCTCCATGTTATTTTCCATAGTGGTTGTACCAATTCACACTCCCGTCAACAATGAAGACCCCACCACCACTGTCACACCTACTAACATTTGTATTGGTTGATTTTTTGATGATATCTATTCTTAGTAAATCTTTATTTACTAAGATAAATATTTATTTACAAGTTTTAAATAAATATTAAATATTTATTTACAAGTTTTAACTTTGCAAAATCTAGCCTATAGAGTTGCATACAGTTGTGCATGTCTGTTATACCAGCATTTGGAAGACTGAGGTCAGAGGATGACTGCAAGTTCAAGGCCAGCCTGAGCTATATAGTGAGTTCAAGGCCAGCCTGAACTACACAGTGAGACCCTGTCTCAAACAAACAAACAAAACAACTACAACCAAAAAAGAACCCTAGCCGATATTCTCTACATTTCCTTAGAATTTCTTTTATAAACAACACTGAATACTAAAAGGAGACTATATATCATACTATAAAAACAAAGGAGTCATTAAAACCTACAAAGCTGTTATTTGAGAAGGCTAGATTTACAAGAAGAAAATAACATTCCCTAATAATTCTTTGACTATTTTACATAGCTCATTTCTTCATTTAAAAAAATGCAAGTTAAAATCTTCCTTAATACTCCATTTAGCACAAGGAGCTATTCCAGAAGAATAAAAATTACCTCTGACATTCAAATTCTGGAGATATTTCTCCATGGAAACAAGTGCATACTTAGCTCTGGATCCCATTCAAATAAGTTGTCAGCGTCATGACCTCTAATGTCACTTTACTAGTGAAGCAGCGGCCAGTAGATGAATAAATGTCTCTCCCACCAGGTTCAGATTAGCCGCCATCTTCTCTGTTTTCCAAATAAGAATACTTTCAATAGTTTTTGACTCGGGACATTAGGATTCATTACATTCCCTATCCAGAAAGCAGAAGATAAAAAGAGTTTGGCTCTGATCCTTCTACAGTAGGATTGGGGAGCACCTTTATCTCCCAATTAAAACAGTAGAGGAAAACTAAATGAGTCTTATTTCCCTGGAGCAAAAGGAAAATATTTAGTTTGAGTTTGTCAAGCTGTCAAAGGATGTGGAGGTTAAAAAGAGAAAAGGAAAGCAAACAATGGAATGCATCATCATGAATCTCTTCAACTGAGACAAAATGTTTGCTTTTACTTAGGAATACAAATATTCTTCCGTTTCTTATACTACAGGCCACATCCTATTATTTGCCACAAGAAGCTATCTAGTTCCTAGAGACAATGCATATCTGGTTGATGATTTAGGGGAAAAAAATCTATGTCACTAAGTCTGTAAAAGTGACTAGACTTTTTTGCATTTCATTTTGAAATTAGTTAATATTTAACTTTTTATTTTGTCACAAGAAAGAAATGCCAATGTTTTAAAATCTACCTATATCCCAGCCCAATGTTTAGCCACACCCTTCTGCACTCAGAATAATCAAATCCATATTCTTCTAAATATATATTTTAAATGGAGATGTTATTGGTTGATTTGTATTAAGCATTGTTATAAAATCCATAACTAAAGTAGCACAAGTTAATTGTAATCTAAGAGTTTCAAGGATGCTACATTTTAAAAATATTGTAGGAGACAGTTAAAAGCCAGGAAGGGACAAGATCCCAGGAAACCATATTTATTGTGTTAATGTACCATTTGTCTTCTGGGCAAGTGACGAAAGGTCATTTGTTCTTCATGGCAAGTGTTGAAAATAGTTTGCATTGAAGGTCTAACTTAAAGGAACAATGTGAAACCCCTCAGGCCTCAAGTGACCTTTTTATGCCAACACAGACATCCAAATCTCTTTAGAGGAAAGTAGTGATGGTTGTATTCCAATTTTCAGTAACCTCAGCTTTTTTTTCCTAAATGACACTGATGGAGAAACTGGAATCATTTCCTTCCTGTAGACTTCAGCGTGTATATTTGTCCACCTATAACTGTCAGGCATCATAGTTGAGTATGTGAGTAAGGAAAAGCAAGATTCCAGTTGACCTCCTCCAAGTGAGAGGGTGAATATGAGAGAGAGGGCCACAGCAAATCTTTTGGGGTCAGGGGGTGGGGTTCTCTGGCTCCTTGGATCTAAATAGGCTTAAGAAGGCTGTTCAGTCACCTAGGACAATGTCTACGCCTTCTTCAAATGAAGAAAAGATGTCTGGAAAGAAGAATAAAGTGAAAAGGAGAAAAATCCTTACAATTAAGCTTGGGGCTATTTCACTAGACAAAAAAAAAAAAAAAAAAAAAAAAAAACCTTCCAAATAGCTGCAAGGTTGCAGAAATTCTTGCCTTCTGATTATGCAGTAAAATACAGAACTGTCAAGTGGTTAAAAAGGTTGCCATTTTAGGTAATCTAACAATTAATATGTTTTCATTTTCAGGTGACAAGTTGGCCATATTTCCCAGGAAGAGCATGAGCACAACTCTTCCCAGCAAAGGAGGCTATGAAAGTCATAGAGGGGTGTGGGTTTTCCCTTGTTTTTCTACATCAACCTGGACTGAGTTTCCCCTCCCCTCAGCCTTTGCCAACTACACATAGGGTTTTCTGCCTAAGAAAAGTAACCCGCACAGGCAACCCAGATATTCTGTAACCTTTACCATGATTTACAAAGGCATACAGTTTCACATTCATTCAGTCCTGCCCCCTGAAAAAGGAGAGGAAGTCAATGTGGATGCTCTTAGAGCAAACCTCTCCTAAGTTCACAAGTTCTTCTGCAGGTTAGGGGGACTTCACACATTTGGCATGCTGCTTGGTCACATATGCATGGCAAAACAATGATACAGAAGAGATGCAGTAATGAATGGATGAGGGGCCACTTATCCATTTACTGTTCATTCCCTTGGCTTTCCTTCAGGTACAGTGTATCAAGATGCTGAGCAAGAAAAGTACCCAGTTCACCTAGAACAGATTTGGATTTCAGTGTGAACTTGTACAAATTTTTGAATTAAAGAAAAGAATCGTTTCTTAAACTTTTGGCCTGTGATTTCCCAAAACTGACCCCAAGGCAGACACTGAATATTCAAAAAGTGGAAGGTAATAAAAAGGAAATACATTACTTTTCTAGAACTTTCAACATGCTTTTCCTTCTACTTAGGATAAACTGACCTATTGTTCTTTTTCCTTTTTATTTATTTATTTATTTTTTTACAAAGCAGTTTCTTTACAGTTGACCAGCAGTACTATGCAACTGCATTCTGAAACAGGTAAGAAGCCAGTGTGCCCAAATGTGGCTTGAATCCCAAACAGCTATTTTTTTCCACTTACACAGGAATATTCAGGAAAAATTGGTAACATGGGCAGCTCATAGTTTCTTTTGGAAAGCTTTCATGGAAATTCAGTCTGCATTTGATACACACACCATATTTTTTTTAATGGTGTCGTGTGGGTGGGTTGGAGAACTCCAAAATCCATATAAATATCCAAAATGGGCATGGAGAAACTCTCTCATTTCCTTTTTATTGTCTATTGCTCATTTTCTAACTGTTACTGGAAGCATGATTCCTTTATGCCTATTTTAACTTAAACATTAGTACCAAGTTTCTAAAACACATGGCTAAAAATGATATCACCTCTCAAAAAAAAGATTTTAAAAATAACAAAACACCAAAAGAGCTGCCACATTCAAAATAAGAGGTAAATCAGACTTAACTTCATTCCTTTCATCCCAAAGCCAATGAAGATAGGCCAACCAACCAACCAACCAACCAACCCCCACATCTCTTTTATTCTTTCTTTCTCTCAGCATGCCAAGGCTGCTGCCTGGGTGGTAGCAATTCACGCTGGCGTGTGTACACTTCAAGTGAAAGAACTAGTTAATGGGGAAATTACAGATGACTTTGTAAGCTGGGTCCTGTGATTTACATTTGTGGTAAAACCCAAGACAACTGATCTGTAACTCTGACTTGAATTGGGCCCTTACATGGAAATTTTTTCCTGCCTGTGGCACTACCTAAAACATGCTTTCTGGGAAGGGTTTAAGAGCCCACTCTTAGGAAGACAGCATTTGCCAGGGGATTTAATCTCCTTCTTATTAATCATGATAGTCCTGAACATCCTTCCTTTATGTACCACCAAAACTATATTCAAGAGAATATATTTTGGTTTTTAAAAAATTCTAAGGCTCTGCCTTACATAGAAAACCTATAAATTATAGGTTTTCAATGTTGGAAAGTTTATTAGAATCAAACTTTTAAAAGTGAAGATGCATGAAAGTACTCTGATGTACAGGAGGAACTAAAACATATTTGATTGATAAATACAGAAAATCATAAAGGACAAGGAGATAGGGGGCTGATGAAGGGGAAAAGATATGAACCACGAGATCCCTCTTAGTTCAAACACAGGAATCGCATTTCAAATCCAAGGCCATTCTTTACATTGAAGACTCCTCACAAAGTATGTCCCCATCAGAATTCATTTCATCTTTCTTTATTCTCATTGGAATAAACTAATAATCATGCTTTGCCTTTTTAGTGCTATTAGGGATTTGCTATTTTATAAGGCTAGCAAATTGTTTTAAGGTAAACCATAAACCAGCAGGTTGCCACATGTTCTAAATGTATCTGCTGAATTACGAACCCAAGAAATTCACCCCATTTAACTGCTTTGAGACAAGGAAGTATAAACAGCTTTGGTGAAAGTGAGAACTACAAGCAGACACACATACTTCATTTTTCATCTCCACTTCTTAAGCTTTGAAGCTTCACTCAAACTAATCAAAAGAGGAAGGAAGCACTGCCAGCGTCTCTCCTTCATATTTGTCTGAGAGCTACGTATGTTTCAGACTGGTTAAATTGTCTTCACAATTCCAAGAGCAAGCACAGACCCTAGGAAAGCTCAACAACTGAAAAGAGCTGCTGATTTTGGTCAACAAGTCAGATTATTAAAAAAATTAAAAAATAAAAAAAGAAGTCAGATTATAAAAAGAATTGCATGTTGATTGATTTGCTTCATCCTCCACTACTTTAAATGTCCCTGAAAAGTCTCACATTTTTGTGAAACAGAGACAAAACTACTTTCTCTTAGAGGAAATACATTGTCTAAACTAATACAAATATCACACTATGGTATATTTATCTTGGGAAGGTTAGTCAGTCTCAACGAAGGTAAATACAGCAGGGACAGGTTTCAGGCTATAAAGTGCAAGGCCAATAATAATCATGAAATGATAAAAAGTAATCATTTCGTAGACTTGAGTAAAGTCGCTTTGAAAAGTCAATGACTCAATCCCTTCAAGTATTAAAAGAAACAGAGAGTCGAGTTATAATAAACACTTAAAGCCATCTTATCATTGGCAAGTGATGCTAAGCAATGTTACCTTACCTGAATCACTTCTTACAGTCTACAAGTGACACTTACATTTTTGTTCTTGATACTTCGGATGAAAATTGGCCTTTTGTGAAAGAATGGTGTGTCAAATTGTGTAGATTTGTTGCAATACAGAAGGCCTCACATAAGCTTTAAAATGTGAAACTCTATACATTAAAAAATTTAAGAAAAAATACAGCTAAATAGAAAATTCAAATATATCGAGGATACAGAACCTTCTGATGATTGGTTTTTAAAAAATTCTAAGGCTCTGCCTTACATAGAAAACCTATGGCCTTTTTCATTGAATAAAATACTTTTAGTTGTCATAAACTCATTTGACAATATAACATCATCATTTCCAATCCATCCAAATCTATTTATCTACTTTACAAACCACTTGCCAAAAGGCTTTGAATTTTTTGAGGTTTGCCTACACTAAAGCATCCAATAAATGATATTCTTTTTCCATTCTGGAAGTTTATTTATGGTTGAGAAGTAAGTCTGATAATTTTGTTATAATAAGTAAATTTGAAATTTTTGGTTAAAAGCCAGTGTCCCCAGCACTTAACACTGTCAAGATCATTAAAATCAAGGAAAGTTTTAAAAACTGTCACAATAAAAAAGATGCCTAAGAGATATATTCAATGGAATACTGGATCCTGAATGGAATTCTGGAACACACACACTGAAAAAGGCATTAAGGAAAAATTACAGAAATCAGGACAAAGAATAAAATTCAGTTAATATTAATGTATCAGTAATGGTTCATTCATTGTAATGTAATTAACATACCAAAGTAGTATATCAATGACAGAGGGAACTAGATGAGGAGTACATGGAATTTTTTTTTTTTTCAGTACCAGGGATTGAACTCAGGACCCTGCGCTTACCAGGCAAGCGCTTAGTCAAACTAAGCTATCTCCCTAGGCACCTACATGGAAACTTTTTGAACTACAAAAAGTAGTTCTATCATTCTAAATCTCTAAAAGGAAAAGTTTATTTTTAAAAAATCAGTATCAGTAGTGATGCAATTTGTTTTAAAACAAGAAGTACTTATAACAATTGTTAACTTCCTCAGTTATACAATTGGGTGACACAGAATTGAAAAATATATAGTTCTTTAGAAAGAATGAAATCTAAAGAGAGTCCCTACTCAAAATGAAAATAACTTAAACAGAGAAAAAAAAAAAAACAGCTGATTTAATCACACTGATGTGTAGCACATACACACAGATAAGGCAGGCTGAAAGGTTCCATGCTTTTTCCTTTGCCTTACACCAGATAGGAGTAGGGAGACTAATCAGCAAAATACAAATAGTGTAAACCCACAGAGGACAGTGTACAAAGGCAAGGTATTCTTGGGACCTAATGAGCTTGCTCCTTCCTGAAGATCAGGTGTCAAGGCAGAACCTAGAGGGCTCCCAATGCGGACAAACCAACAAAAGGGATGGCAGACAATAATACCCTTGAAATTTTCCAAGTGCTTCACATGTACTATCTCATCTTATCCTCACAAGAGCAACATAAACTGACAGCACAGGTTATTATCATCATAGTTTATATGGAAAAACCAACAAATATTGCACAACATATCTGAAGTCACTATATAAAAGTCACTGAATTCAAGGAGTATCCATCTCTCCCAAGCACACCCTCCATCATAACTGTTACCTGTGTGTGATGGTTGATTGTGTCAGCCTGAGTAACTAACACCCAACTAAATTGCCTCAGCATGGTTCTGGGTGTGGAAGACCCACTGGATGCAGGATTACTGCCAGAATGGTATAAAGGGAAACAAAGGAAAAATTGCTTCCGTTTCCTCTGGACAAGCTCCAGTCTCCAATCTCACTGTGGACACTGTCTCCTGGATTTCAGCACAGACTCTTCAGACTCTTGCAGCAGCCCTTTAACCTTCCAGGTAAGACCCTCTGGCCTTCTGGCACAGAACCTTGGGCCTCCTGACAGGGACTCGCCAACCCTGATACTACTCAGGCTCCATGTCTTCATCTTGCTGCTTCCGATCTCCACTGTGCAGACAGACCTTTTGCCTTCTTCCACTCTGGACCCTGTGGGTGGTCACTGTAAGCCAACCTATGAATTCTTGTATATTTATATCACTTGTATTATACCTGTTTCTCTAGTAAATAATCACTGATACACTGTGCTTTCAAGGAAAGAATTGTTTGTACATCTTAATGCCTCGTGTTGTAGTGTAAGCTACAGCATTCTAAGTAAACAGAAGTCTGTGATGAAAGAGTTCCCATGTGCCACAATTTCCTATAAAGCATAACTACTAACTACAATGAGAAAAGATGAAAACAAATTAATCATTCTTACAGAAGTATTTATTTACAAAACAAATTTATCTCCAAAGACATAGGACTTGGGTGTTATTATGTGTTAGATTTGACTATTGAATGTTGTATCATTTTTGCCTTTAAAATGTAATTTTAGGGGCTGGTGAGATGGCTCAGTGGTCTAAAGCACCTATTTGGAACAAGCTTGTCAGAGCACAGGGACCACGGTTCAATCCCCCAGCACCACATGCCAGCCAGCCCTGCCCCCTGGTGGGCTGAGCTGGCCACACACACATAAATAAATTTTAAAAAAAACGTAATTTTATTCTCTGATACCACAATAGTAGGCTAACCTACTATTTATAGCCACTTTTGTTATAAAGTTGTATACAGAAGAATTAAAGTCTATCTTGCTATTAATGATAACCACATTAAAATTACAGTGAAATTAAGGACATTTAGCTATCACCTGATGTTTGCTAAAGAAGAGTGGGACTAGGTTGTTCTTCAGTTTGGCTCCAACAAGAAGTCAGAGAGTGACTTAATCACTTAGCAATATTCTTCTAAGCATCTGATGTGGGCATAGACCAAATATGAGACCCAGCCCCAGCGCACTTCTCCAGTGGAAAGCCAGTATGAAATATTTACAGAATCAGAGAATGTGAAGGACAAATTAGAAACTTATTTTTGTTCTCTTCCTGCTTGCATTTAAAATGATGAATGAGCCCAGAAGATAGATAAGTGTTAGAAAGCTTACTCAGAAAAGATAATTCACACACACAAAAAATAACCCATGAGAATTCAAATCTAAAGAATTTAACAAGGTTCCATTAAAGACTACCAATCAACACCACATTTAGATGCTGATTTGTTTCATTTTGAGTAAACATTTGAGAATAATGGTTACTTCTAAGCTAGTTTGGAGAACGAGATCAAAAAGACACAAACCAATTCTGGTTTAGGTTCAGGGTATGAGTAAAGAAAATGTTTTAGGTCATGTAGCATATACTTTATGTGTCAACATTCAACACTGAAATACTTACTAATGCTACCTATTAACAAATAGGTCCAGGAAAGGTATGTATTTGACAATGAAATCAAAAGAACTCAAAGGATAAGAAATCAGTGGTAGGGCAAGTGATCAGACATGCATTTATCAAGTGAATTCCAAGAGTCCTTTCCTAGCAATGGCAAAGACAAGGTTGGGATTTTTTTAATCTTTCCAAGTATAATAAATCACTCTAGATTTTTAAACTATATTGAGAGAAATAACAAGTGGATTCCTTAAATTTATTCTGTGACAATAAGTTCACTAGAAAATGATACAATTAACTAACTGCTCAAGAGAATATTAATTTGAACTGGTCTGACCTCATAAACAGAGTTAACTAGGAGAGGTAGAAGCAGGTGGAATTCCGAAACCTTAATAACTGCAACTTCTGCTCATTTTCAGACAACTCCTACACAAAGGAAAAAAATACCCATAAAGAAGAGTAATGCCAAAATATCAAGAGATGGCTTTAAGTTTATGTAAAATTTCTGAAAAAAGCCAAATCAAACTACAAATCTGGAGACACATGGATTGTCTTCTTTGGCTTTGACTATACAAGAAGAACAATAATTAGATAAAGTGTCATTCACTTGAGAATGTCATTTGTAAATGTAAATTTTAAGTGTAAAGTCAAAACACTTCTCTGGATTCTTTCTTAACATCCTCAAATTACACAGCTTCATGCATATGTTTAAAGAATTGAGAATTCCAGGTTTTGACTGTCTGGCTCTGGGCAGCTGAGCTGTGCAATTTCCAGGTAGCTTATGTAATGTTACTGGGAGTAGCAGGAAAGAAACAAAACAACAGTATAAAAAGCCTTGGGGGATATTTCTATTTGGCTGGTTAGAATGTTCAGAATTATTTAAGAGTTGGAAAAGGAACAATAAACCACACCCTCAAAGGACTCCAGTCTGAATTTCACCATTCCTTTCTATTACATTTTCCAATCCAAAATTTCTGTGTATTAATGATAATAAAAGAAAAGGAATCCAAAGAACACATTTATGTAATTTTTAAGCTTCCCTGAAATCAAACCTCTAAAGTATAACTTGGTTAAAGCACCTATGCTGACCTTACTACTCTATACCTTTTTCCTTATGATTATACAAGTTCTCCAGGCTCTTTCCCAAGGTACAAAAGCTAATGTCCCCATTGTCTGTGGTTTCTACAAGCACCACTAAGTGTGGCGTATGTGACAAATGACACTCAGCTGTCCTGATTTTTGCAATAGACTAGAGGAAGCTACCCAGAAATAGTCTCACCTAGCCTCACTGAGGACAGAACTGTAATGAAGCTGCACAATATATTTATAAATATATTAAGTCAGATATGGAATACGGCTCAATCAGGGCCAAAGCCAAGCTATGGTTTTTTACATACATAATTTTATAGTTGAATCAATCATGAAAAAACTTCTAAGACCTATTTAGGCTGTTATTGTTCTCCAAATGGCTTGGTCTCTCTCCCCCACTAAATGTTACTTAACAAAGGTATAGTTGTCAGCTATCACTAACAAAGCGGAAGTTTTTGCTTGTGTTTATTTTTTTTAATTAATTTCTTCTGCTTTATTTTGCTATCCACAGAACTATCACAAATTTCCAGGTAAAGTAGCCAAGGAGGTCAAGAATACTTTCACAACCCAATAAATTTTCCACAAAAGCCTTCCAACACTGACACTGTGGACAGATTTTGTCGTAGGTTTGGGGCTTCACTGGGCATTTGCCATTGGAAGGTATCATTCTCTATGTTTTACATGAATAGTTGCAGTTGAGACTCATGACAGACTAATGAGGCAAATAATATTAGCATCAAGATTTTACTGGAAGGGAAACAAAGGCTAAGAGAGATTAAGTAACTTTCCCAACAAGCAAGACAGAGACAGAGCTGGGATTCTGACCCAGAAAAACTGGCTCCCAGATTTCTCTAATCTGAGTTCTTTGGTTGCACAGCCTCTAGAGCATCACACCCATGCTCTTCCAGTCTCTTTCTTCCTCAAAGATCCTGATGGCACCCACCAGCAAACAGCCGGCACAGGATCTTAACTCTGTAATGGTTGATATACTGGGTCAACTCGAGAAGTTTAGACGTTTAAGCAACTCTGCAGGCCTCAGGAGTCTCACTTTGTAAACATCCGCATCCCATGCAAGAGTAAGTCAAGGAGATGGTGTGAGTGCTTACCGCCCCCTCCTGCCCTACACAGCCTGCTTTAATGTGAGGGAGGAAAAGAAGCTTACTCTTCTCTTCTGTGCTCTTGTTGCGTTTGCTGTCTTTGGCCACCTCGAACAGTTGCACCTGTGCCTTACCACCCTGCCTTGGAACAAGCAGATTATAGACTGAAACCTCCACCGACTGTGGGCTAAATAAACCTTTCCTTCCTTAATTTTGCGTGTCTGGTATTTTGTGTCAGCAAGGAGAAAAAGTAAGTAAGACTGTCTCAGTAAAATATTAATTCCAGATAATACTAAAATTAGGAATTTTCAGAAGCCCCAAAGCAGTCAACAGTTTGACAAATATTTACTGACTGCTGCATAGCTATGAATATAATTCCTACCCTAAAACACTATAATCTACCACTTTAGAAGGACTATACTAATGACCAGAATAAAGTGAATTGAAAGAATAATCATGACACCTTTCTCTCTAAATGTTTATTAAGACCTTGAAAGGAGCCTGCATGTCACTGGGTCACAAGGTCCTCCACCATCCAGCCCCTACCCACTGCTCTCAGGCCATGTAGTTACTCCTCTCTTGGCACACTGAGATGCAGACATTTGACCTTGCTCTTGTTCTTGGAACTCATAAAATTTCTGCTGTCACAGGGCCCTCACGCTTGCCTCACCCTCTGCTCCCAGACCTTTTCACGCCTGCTTTTTCTCCCTATTCAGGTCACACTCCAGTGGTACCCTCTAAGAGCAGCTCCCTCCACATCACTCCACCTCACCTGGCTGGTGTCGCTTTCTCCCTTCATCCAAACAGCATTCTACCATAATTTTCTAGCTGTATTCACAGCATGTGTTATCATCATCACTTAAGTACATTTTAATTGTATTCACTTGATTGTTCTCCTTCCCCATCCTCGCCAGAGACCAGGAGACATGTGCTTTTGGCCACCCATTTCCTCCTAGCACCCAGAATGCTGCCAGACACATAGATGCCACATAAAATTGGGGGGCGGGAGTGCTGTAGAGATTATTAGAAAATTCTTGCATCTCACAGGAAAGAAAAGATTCAAACAGTGAAAGCATGAGATATGATCTTAGCAAATGATGTAACAGCTCAGCAAAGATGAATGTTTGGGGCCCTGCAAGAAAGGGGAAACGGGAGCAAGTGCATACAGGAGTCTAGAAGAATACATGTTCAGGGAAGAAAGAACAATCCAGGCTAGACAGTGCAAATGCAATGGAGGAGAACCAGACTTAGTTCACGTTGGGCATGCTTTTCAGTGTCAGAAGGAAGAAGCGACATAGGCAAAGCCTAGCACAGGACAGATTAAGGCCTGACTTAATAATCCAGCCAAAGGATACCAATAACATTTTTTAGTCCATCTGATAAAACATGAAAAATCTGCTTTTCTGTTTTTTAAATAGAAAACTCCCAGGAGAGAACAAGAAAGGAACCACTGTGAACTTCGTGCTGTTAGCTATTGGAACAGAAAGTACAATGCTATGAAGTATAAAGTTGAACATAATGATGAAATGTCTTTCTCTAATATCTGCTCAACAGTCCTCTGCAAAATAAACACAGATTTTATTCTATCAAACCACCCAGTGTGACTCATGTCTTTGGAAACGTGTCTCTGGCATCTTCTGTCCTCAGGCCTCAAATTCTTTTAGAAAATCAAGCAGATTAGTGGCCTGATGACAGGACAGAAGTCAGAACTCGAAATCCTAAATCCAGTTCTGCCACCAGCTTGCTGCCTGACATGGAGCTTTGTGCCATTTTTGTATTTGCAAAGTATCTTTTCATGCTGAGTGTTTTATAAAGTAACTAATCAGTGGTGAAGAAGTAGCATAAATTGTCAAAATAATCCCACAATATATGGAAATGAATATAAACTTATAATGGAATCCCCTACAAAATATTGGAAAGATTAAGGACTTGCATTATCCCATACTTATTGTTTATTTCTCAACCAGGCAGAAAAAACAGAAACATTCCTCACAGGAAAGTGTGTGTGTGTGTGTGTGTGTGTGTGTGTGTGTGTGTCTTGGAAACAGTGGTTTTGTCTTTAAAAATTCCCAGATAACAAAAATGAAAAAAAAAAAAGTTTCTTTTCAAAAGACATGATGATGTAAACACAAGGAAGTTTAAAATAACACTTGTATAAACTGTTTGAATTGAAGAGAAAAAAAACACACCCCAAAAGAGTTTTGTCAGAATAAAAAGAAAACAAATCCCAAATCCTGACAGCGACATAAAAGCCAAATTCTCCCCCTTCCTTTCATAATGGCTTTTCTATTGAGCTTCATTTTGACCTTTCATTACTTTCCCAACATTGAAGGATATTGCCTTTCAAAACTCTCCATTTCTCTGCCAGTTGTACTATTATTCCTTCACCCATTGTTGAGAGTTCTTAGCTACCGCTGTTCCAATATGAAATGTGCAATCTTTGCTTTCTCCCAAACAAATACAAACCAACATTTTTTACATACTTTCTACTTTTAAACTCATACCCTGTATAAAAAGAAAGATAATCAAAAAGCCATCAACATGCTAAGAAACAGAAAAAAAGAATGGCTGGGTATCCACTTGCTAGAAAAGAAACAACGAGTCGTATAATCAATCCTTGGCCAATGTACCTCCCCGCTCCCCGCAGCAACAGGATGTGCTGTGTGTGACTGACTCAAACAACCTACATTCATTAGTCAGAGCCGGGAGGGGCTTCTAACTGCATGATCTGATTGATAAAGTTTCATTGCAAATTAGCCCATCTCTTTGATGAAAACAAGCAAGGCAAAGACTGTACCATAATTTTATCCTCATAAATTAGGCAACCAGACAAACACTAAACAGAGCTTGCCACAGGAGGGGTAAACTAATTTAATTAATTCATACCCAGCACCTCATTAAGAGCAGCTTTAGCACTAAGGTTGTGATCTTTTTTGAGTCTGCATTATTTTCCACCAAGATGCTCCCTTAGTTGTCTGGGAGGAGGATCAGGGACAGGGATAAGACATATGCGTGTGTGTAATATTTCAACTGAGACAACCAGTGCAGACAACTAACCTGAGAGAGCTCTTTCTCACATGCCAAATATGAACACACAAGACTTTGAAAAGAACTGTTCTTTTTAATAGGCCATGTTTTGCTCTAGCTTTTGATTTTGCTTTGGTTACATGTTTCATACTTTCAAATGGTAGCAAAAACAAAACATTTCCTCACTGGCACAGTGTAATTCTTAGTCAAAGCAGGAAAAGAAAAAGAAGGAGAAAGTGTATTATTTGCAAAAGGTAAAGATAATTCCATGTGCTTCTAGGGTATCTTGTGAAAAGATGTAGATGTCCCTACAATCTCTTCACTCCACCTCCCATGAAGTTCTCAGACCTAACCCTTGGAAGCAGCTTTCTTGGCTACAACTACACACCTTTGAACAGTCTGATGATTTACTTACCATTTCTTGCTTTTTATATAACCATCTAAAATCATAATTCTTTTTAATACATTCAAGGAGAAGATCCTAGTTCCTAAATGATGCTCTCATCATTTAGGTTAGACCTTGTTTCTAAATATCACAAATGGTGTGCTGTCACTACAAAGGGAGTTCCCTGAAGAAGTGGCTGATTGCACAATGGGGAGGGAAAAAAAGTTGAATTTGATCATGTCTTAGGACCAGAAAATAAAAAGATAATAAAGGAAGGAAACAAGCCAACTTGAAGAGTTCCCAGTAGACAAAAAGGAAACCATTTCAGTCATTAAGTAATAGAGTATTAGACCATAAACTATAAAATAAAATTAAATATACATCCACATTGATGGAACTCATCAAGTGTACTGATGATAAAGACAAATCATTAGATGCATTAATCAATAAGAGAGGAGGAACAGGCTTTTCATTAAAGAAAAATCCCAAATGAATGCAAAAGAGGGAAATACAAAAATCACAATTAGAATATTACACTAATAACTGTTGTAAACAAGATCTACTAATGAGTACCAAAATAATGCACAAAAGATCAAGAAGAAAGAAGATGTTTCATAGTCTCGGTATTTATACCAAGATATTTATTAATTCAATGAGGAGAAATGGTTAATTTACGTACAGAAAGGCAGCAGATAGCACCTTAAGCAGCTGTTCAAGATGGCCTTGCCTCAGCAAAAAGTCATAGCTGCCCCTGGTATAATCCCCTCAGAAAATCATTACTTCTGTGGTGTCCTGGCACTGATGTATGTCCTCAATCTGATGACAGGAAGTAACCTCAAATTGAGAGACATTCTGCAGAATAATTATCCAGTACTTACAAAGTTGTCCATGTCATCAAAGACAAGAGAAGTCTGAAGAGACATCATTAGTAGAAAGGACTAAGAGGACAGAACAAATGACTTCCACATAGGATCCTGAAGTAGACCTTAAGCAACAAAAATGACACTAGTAGGAAAACTATTAAAATTAGAACATGGTCTATTTATAGTAACAGTATGGCATCTAATGTTAATTTCCTGGCTTTAGTTACTGTACTATGGCTACAAAATTTGTTAACATTGACAAAAGCTAGGCGAAGGTAAAAATCAACTCATTTTTTCAACTTGCTGTAATTCTAAAAACATCTCAAAATATTTTTGAATGAATATATTAAAAACAAGAGGGGCTACTTTCAGGGACTCTACCATGAGTCTGATAAAACTCAACATTAGGAAAATCACAGTCTAAGTGATCAGTTATCTAGACTGGATAATCATATTTTAAGATTCTCAGATTAGAAATTCAAATTTTTCCAATCAAATTACAGAGGAGTACAGTCATTGTTTTACTTTCTTAAGTCTAAGGCTATGCCCCAGTAGCTTTGCTTCATATCAATCATTTTAACATAATTAATAAGTAGTCAAATTAATTTGGTCACTTTATTGTCTAATTTTATTACAGACATATTTCAATCATTGTTATAGAACTTAATAATATCAATACTTGTTTCTTTAAACTAGGAACTTCCCAGATGCTAAGCATGTCAATAATTTTACTTGTTCACTTATTCTTACAAAAAGAAACAGTCCTTTAATTATGAGCCTCGGCAAAAACTAAAACCTTGACAGTAATGTTTTCAAAGTACAAATCTAAACTTTTAAAAAAAAGAAAAGCTTTAAATGACAGGTCACACAAGAGCTTTTCAGTTAAACCAATACTTAATTCCCAGTTATGTTTATTAAGTGTTAAAGTAGTAGTAATCATCAACAAAATGTGGAAATATAACTTAGACTAGGAAAATTTATAATGCTCCACAAATACACAAACATGGCACATCTCTTTCATGACAACCCTAAAATTTAAAGGATGTACACATCATTTCCAAAATATGTAATGTTTCTGAAAGCTATCACAAGTACAAAACATAGTAGACAATTTTATAAATGAGTTCTAAGCATAAACATGAAAACAGTACCTATTCTTCTCCATCCTGCTCCCAATGGACCATGAAACAAATTTTAATTCATATTCTTTTTAAACAAAACCTTATCTTCTCTGAGTTCATATTTATCTTGATGAGTGGATTAAAAAGCTTAGAACACTGAGCCTCAAACTAATTCAAAGGAAGTGCAACTACAATATATCCAAGCAACCTGGCTGTTCTCATTTTTTTTTTATGCTGCGATGAGATGAGGTGCAGGTGAGGGGAAGCAAATGTCTTAATCATCTTAATTATTACATCTCAATTTGGGGTTTGCAAATTGTGTATATTGGAGGCGATACAGATTAAGGAGAAACCAAAACCTTGAGAGTCTGTGTGCACTACTTGGGGTTCACTTGTGGCATTAGTCAAATAGTTTCAAAATCTGATTGTGTTGTAACTTTATAGCTAAATTTGGAAAAGCCCAGGCCATCCAGCTGTGCCCACCTCCTGCTTGTTGATTTTGTTGTTGTTGAAGGTTCAGAAACAATAGCTCAATCTGCTAAATCGGATCGATGTCTGCATAATATCACTATCAGTCTCAACAGAACTTGAGCTGAAAGCTTACACATGGAAAACTTTGGGGTATGTGTGGAACATAGACAGAATCCAAAGAAACAAAAGGAAAAGAGAAGTGGAGGCCTATTAGAGGAATGCAATCACTGTAGGAGAACAGATGTTTTGGAAATTAAAAATAAGAAGGCAGTGGTTTGTTAAACAATTGAAAAAATGGAACTTCTTTTGAATATGTCCATATTTAGCCTTAAGGTTGACAAACCTAACGAAAAGAATTTGTAAACAAACCCAGCGAACACAGGTGCTGTAAAAACAAAGTGCTATTCACAGTGTTACACCGATGTTGCACAGCTAACTTTAACTATATCTGAGGCAATCAACCAGCCAAGTGGATCAAAGAGCAATTTTTTTAATTTTACAAACAGTACACAATTTCTCAAACTCATATGCACCATGACTACAACAAATTTTCTTCAATATGAAACACAAGCAACCCTGCCATGCTTGCCTTACTTAAGACCTTTAAACCATACCTGGAAGGATAGAGGGGCATGGGTGTGTGTGTGTGTGTGTGTGTGTGTGTGTGTGTGTGTGTGTGTGTGTGTATTCAGACAGGGAACGCTGGCCAGCCAAGAATTAGTAATTTCTCTTCCAAACACACACTGCTATATTAACTGGCATTTCTTCCTTTTCATTTTTCCCTATTTTTAGTACATCTGAAGCAAACATTTCTGCAGTTTTTCTAAGCACTTCACTCATAATTATTCTTTTAATTTGCAAAAGAACACTATAAGGTTAATTTACTCATAATAATCCCAATTTTACAGGTAAGGAAATAATCTGAAATAAATGGCCAAGCTGAAACTGAACTTTTAAAGTTTGCTTCTGGTTCTATAGTTCTAAGCTTCTAGTATCTTTTTGCTAGTCTGGGGAATTTCTAGATGCTATCTTTTAGATTTATTTAATGGTACCAACACACGACCCATTTAACTTAACACAAATATAAAGCACTCACTGTTCCACCCTGCTCTCTCTGCCATAAAAGCCTCCATAGGAGTCTCCAGATCGCTGAGCCAAGAGCTTTCAACTCACTGTCACTTGTTGGACCTGCCCCTCCCCACTTACACAGGACACAACTGCCCACCTGGATCCCAAGTTAATGTGATATTTTTCTTACCCATTCTGTTTTAGTTTCTATGGATGAGAAAATGAAGAGCCAGTTACTATTCTTTGGAAAGGTCAGATCTAATTTAAAAAAAAAAAAAAGTCAGAGTGTTATTTGAAGTAGTTTAATTCAAGCAGCAAACATATAAAATCTGTTTTTTTAAGTGTGTCATATTTCACGTGCAAGTGAAAGCACATAAAATTGGGGATTGTTAGAATGTTCCTCTACAGTAAATATCTCTGATTCACACAATAAGTGTAAGTTATGAGAAATCAGAATTCATTTTACTATGTGTACAAGGTTGACCTAGCAATCACATCTCAGGTCAGGCAGATGTTTCCAAAATTCCATATGGGCAGAAATGTTTTATTCTTGCTTTATGGGCAAAAAATAAAGACACTAGGGGAGGAGGGGTTCTAAATACCTAAGACTCTGATAAGACATATGATTTCTTTCTGCCAAAAGAAAAAAAGATGCATAGACCTAAGTTTTTACATACAATTTTATGGAATCCATCAAGTTCTCAAAGGTACTCACAGCACTAGTTTAACGACCTGCTTTCAAAGTGTAAATAGAATGCAAAAAGCCTAGATTTTAAAAGGACAGCATTTCAAAGGTCATGTGTCTATTGGAGACCACAATTCTTCTCAGACATAATTTTCATTAATAATGATTTCATTAAGGCAATGCCCAAAATCTAGCCTTAATGATGCTTTTGGACTGTTGTCTTAGTTCAGGTTACTATAACAAATCATTGTACATGGCCTGGTTTAAACATAAACACTGTGTCTCATGATTCTAGAGGCCAGCACTTCAGATCGGGCTCCCAGCATGGTTGGGTTCCAGCTCTGGTCTGGGCCCTCTTCCAGGTCTGACTGCCAACTCCTGGTGTCTTCACAGGATGCAGAGAGTCAGCTCTCTGGCCTCTTCTGATAAAGGCATGAATTCAACTGATGAGGACTCCAATGTTATGAAATAATTCCCTTCCAAAGGCCTCCACTACAAACTCCATCACATTGGGTTCCATTTTCAACATATGGACTAGAGCATCTGGGGATGGGGACACAGATATTCAACCCATTGCAACCATAACCATTTGTAATTTACTCCTAGAGAAAACATTCTGCCTTCCATTGAGAGCCCAAAGTCTCCCAGGAAAGCAGAGCTATGACCCTGGTGTGTGTGCTTCCAGACACTTCTTATGCAAACAAGGGAAATGTGTCATGATGGTTTCTACCTGCCCAACCTGCAGCCCACACGGAGGGCTTGACCATTCCAGTGTGGGTGAATTGCAGCAGGAGAAAGCTCAGGTACTGCCCCAAACAGTCTCCTGAAAGTTCCTTTTATTATGAGTACCCTGCTTATGAATATTTCGGGGATTTCTGAGAGTAAAGGAGACAACAAACTATTTTTGTCTTTGTAAGTGAACTTCAGAACTTTGCCTTATGGTGTAATGATAACAGCATGACAAAATTTTGATGGCATAATAGCACATCTTTGCAATATTTTGCTGCTACCTCAAAATGGAACATAAAAATCTTCACATGTCAATAATTACATTTTTACAATATTATTTTTCATATTTGGATACTTGTTGATTGTCTGAAAGATCACAGTGTACTTATGCCCTTTTCGTACTGCTTTTCATTTTTAACTATTACAACATGAAAGATGCATATCTGTCTGATAACCAACTAAAAATTAAAAGGAAAAGACAGTTTTTAAAACTCTGAATGGATAAACATGTTTCAAGAGGACCAGTGAGATAGCTCAGTGGACCAGGATTAGATCTTCAGCACCACAAACTGTGCCAGCCCCACCACCACTGAGTGGGCCGCCTAGTCCAGGCATGGTGGCCCACACCTGTAATCCCAGTGCTGGGGAGGCTGAAAACAGGAGGATCATTATGAGTTCAACCTGCATAGCAAGATTTCGTACCAAATACATAAAAAAAATTTTAAACGTGTCAAGATACATCCAAGTTTACAAAAACTCAGAGAGAAAGAAAGGAAAAAAAAAAAAAAAAGAAGAAGCCCAATAAAGATCTTTGAACAAACTACTGGGGCTAATGGCAAAAGCAAGTGCAAAACTTCTTACAAGGGGAAGCAACACTTAATTTTGATTCTACAGGCTTAATAATGGCTTTCTACTGGTAAAATTTCCTGATCTGACTCTTGAAGAATGACAACAGTTAGACAAATGATTCAAAAGAAAGAGCTATCATTTTTTTTCCCTCTCTTATACAACCTGTTTTTTCAGGACAATCAAATGGTCTTAGTGGTAAGGTAAAAAGTCTTCATAGCAAAAGCCAGTAAATGTGGAAGAAAAGACAGAACTGAGTAATTAGTATTTGGTAATCCTTAATGAAATAACTGGTTTGAGTAATGATCATCAGTTGCACAGTGATTGATGATGACTATGATAAGGAACTGGGCTGTCATCAGCTGAATCTGCTGCTGTTTAATATTAACATCCAAATTCAGAGATAGCAGGCAGAAAGGAAGAAAAGAAGGAAGCAAAGAAAGGAAGCATGGGTACAGAGAGGGAGAAAAAGAATGAGGGAGAATAAAATCAATCTAATAAAAACTGTCTGTATCTAGAAAATATTGTAAAGAAACAAGTTAAATAACACCACAAGAAAACAGACTATGCAACACTGTATGGCACCTGACCTAGTTTCTGCAACAAGTACAAGACATTAATAAACAAAGAGCAGGAACCTGTTCTCAATAAAAGCAGAACTAGAAATCTAACCAAATTTAATATATGGACTTATTAGGATCATTATTCAAAATTTTAGTATAAAAGGACTTTTTGTAACAACTTGAATTTTTCATAATCCACAGGAAATTAGGATGCTCAAAGAATCACTTTCAATTTCTGTAGGTTTGAAATGACATAATTTCATATAAAAATGTCCATACCTTTGAAAACACATATTGAAGTAGAAGCAACATTGTATGGTGTCTTGTGTTTACATTAAAATTCTTCAGCACAAGAAAAAACAATAGTATAGAGGAAGGAAGTGTATTAAAATCTGAATATTGAGTTCAGGAATTCATTATACTTTTTCTTCTCTTTAAATGAATACATGAAAGTTTTTTATAATTGTGTTTAAGGTTCACTAAGTGATAATAGAGCCAGAAGTCATGTGTCATGGTCTTATATTTCAGACAGAGAAAATGGCACAAGGTTGAACTCAGGGTCAAGAAACAGCATGGCATTTTCAGAAGTTGGCAAGCAGATAGGTATGAAGGGCAGGTAGCACAATGCAGACCCAGGTAATAGACAATCAAGACACTGGACTTCATAAGATATGTGAAAACAAGCAGGTTTTGAGTGTGTGTTGTGAGGTGTTAGGGATAGAACACAGGGCCTCATGCACATTAGACAAGCACTCTATCACGGAACTAAACCTCAACCCCTCAGCAGGGATTGAAGCAGAGACCAACATGGTTAGATTTCCACTGTGGTCTAGAACATCACTCTAGCAACCTTGTGAAGAGTGGACTTTAGAAAGACCATAGAAAGAGGAGAAAGCCTAGAAAATAAAATACAATCAGGAGCCTACTGGAAAACCACAGACAAACTGATAGAGAAGCAAAGGAGAACAGGAGTAAATTAGAGGGGCCAGAAATTCATCCCTGGAAAGCAAAAAAGGAAAATGAACCAAATCTGACATCATACTTTGGGATGAGGTCACTAGGTGTCTTTGGCATTGAGATACAGAATTCAGGAAGAAAAGCAGACACTGAAGACTGGAATGGGAAAGAAAAGGTGATAGAGTTCATATTACGCATGTCAAGTTTGTGGTAACTGCGGTTCATTCAACCTGATGTGAATGTGCAGCCCATGGCATCAATCACAAAGAGAACTACAGATTCAAGAATCCTCACATATTAAGAGCAGCTGGCTGTGTCTGCCATTAGCTGCTTTCTAGCATGGTGTATGGTTTATAAAAATTATTAAATAAATGTTGAGATTTTCCAAAGTGAATATGAAGAGGGCAGAGAACAGAGGCCTGAGGGCAGATCTCTGAAGCCTCAATGCCAAGGAGTGAAAGCCTAATGAGGTCCCCTGAAGGAAATTAATAATAAAACTCAGACCAAAAGAGCAGAAACTATACAGCCACTAAAACGAAAAGAATAGAGAATGTCAAGAAAAGAAGAGGAATCAATTGTGTCAAATGCAGGAAACAAGAAGAATAAAGTTTGGAAACTGCCCATCTATTGGCTAAAACAGAAGTACCTAATGATCTTAGCCTTTCCACCAAAACTCTGAGGCAAATGACCTACTTTGCTCACCCTAAAAATAAAGATAAGTAGCAGCATGGTGGCCGGTCAGTAGACAATGCCACTATTTGTGTGACCATGACCATGTCATTTAACCTTTCTATTCTTTCCTTACTCTCAAAATGAAGCCTATGAACTATATTATCTGTAAGGTTACATTGAACGCTAAAATTCTGCAAGAGCAAATCCTTTGGTTTAAAGTGTTCCTAAGATAGCAAGAACCACGTACCCACTTTGAGACCCATTACATTTTATGCTGGACTTCTGGTATACTTGCTTTCTTTCCCTAGCTTCATCTTCTTTTTCTCTCCCATTTTTCCCCCTACAATAGTTTCTAAATTGTTTCCAGGATGAAAGTGCTCGACCATTTATGAACACAAAAATGACCATGACATGACAAAGAAAGATGTCAGACTTAAAATGTGTATGTGCCAATAATTCATACATACAATATTAATAGCTGAATCCCAAAACATTCTTTGTGGAGAAAAGACAATAGTGATTTTAAAAATGCCATCAATGTAATAAGAATCCATGAAAACACATAGCACTCTCTTGTCTAACCTATAGGAACTTAAAGTTAGACAGCTGTGCTTAGCTATAATGTGCCAGCACCTCATCATCATGTTACAGAAAGAGCCCTCACTGTCACCTGTGCTGCAATCACACCTGGGAGTCATACTCACGTCCTAGCAGATAGCTAGAAAATCAGTTCATGTGACTCCAGCAATGGGTTGCCTCTGGTCTCTTCCAGACCAAATGTTTACATCAAGACACCCAGATTATAGATTAACATTGCAACTAGTAATCTATTTATAGTCACATATCTTGTCAAACAATGAACCCAACATTTCCAATGTTATTTTTATTACTACATTTTGAGAAGACCAATCACAAAAAAATTAACAAAAAAATCTAATTTATTTCACTTAATCTGTACTGATGGCTTCACAAACTATTTCAAAAACAAAAAAGAAGAAACATGATTTCTGCCTAGGTTTTAATATTTACTACATCAGAGAAATATGTTTTAAAAGATTGAAACCACTTTTCTCAAATTAATCTCACAATCAGATAGCTACAGAAATAAGTGTATATTCATATTCAAGATAGAAATTGGTTCATCTTGCTATCTAAAATCAACACACAGGCAAGCACAGCATGTTTTGGAAATGATTACAAAACATACAGTGAAGACACGAAAAATAACAGGCTAATCCACACAAGGATGATGGAGTGGATAAACATGTATCAGCTGACCAGAGTAGATGATTTACATATGGCAGAGATTTTTCACTGAGGTCTGTTTCTCTATAACTCAATCAATGCAGCCCTATTTTCAAATTTTTAATGATCTTAAAAGAGTTATGCCCCCAAATGTTGATTAAGATAAATCAAATTAAACACCTAAAGGAGGGGTCATTATACAGGCAGGAAGAGAATAACCAGACAGGAAGTAAAGACCAGGTAGATAAGCAAACAGAATGCAGATCACTGGCACCAGAAGTTGAACAGTTAAGTTATCAGAAACACATGTATAAGCATTTTGAAAATATACACCTCAGCCACAGCCCTGGAAATTCTGAGGGAACCTGAATTTTTAAAAATCGTATGTCTGATGATCAGCCAGGACTAAAATCAAGGGGTCTAAAGAACAAGATGAGAGAACCAGAGAGAAGATATGCCAGGTCCTAGCACGATTTTGAGGTGACACTATGTTTCCAACAGAAATTTCTTACATACATAGGCTAAATCTATTTGTGCGGCTGGCGCCACAGTGCAAGTACCACAGTGAACAGTGAGCAAGTGCTGCTGCTCAGAAGGGGATAAAAGAAGAGAAACCAAGGAATCTTCCACCTGCATTCCATTTCTTTCACAGTCACACAAATCTTAGGAAGTTATAATGAATTGCTTCCTATGTGACTATCCCTGGTAAAGAAAGAGAATTCTCTAGAATCAGAAAATGAGACACGTACTTTATGGCATGCAATCAGACACATAGAAGACATGTGACAAATCATGACAACTATTTTTTACAAACAATTTCCAAACCATTCCTCCCATAAATCACATACACCAGAGGAATTTTTACTTTTTGGATTTCTACTTTCAAGTATCCTAATTTTTAAAGTATATAATTCAAAGTCATATACTCTTTCATTTTCTAAGTAACTACATGACAGATTTGGTAACCTGTTCACCTCCAGCTTAATTTACGCACCTCTTTCTTCACAATACCCAAAGTTACCGTTATATAAAATTTGGTTGACAATTTAAATGGCATTAACATAAGAAATCTCTGACTAGGAGCTGTCTCAATACACTTGGTCAACTCAAAATTCATCAATTTATTACTGAAGATAAATATATTTTAAATATTCATGACTTGATTTTCAAAATCTTCATGGAGAAAATCCAACAAATATTTATCAATCTCTACCATGAGTCCTGGTTTTTGTTATAAGTTATAGTGAATTCAATATAAATTTAGGAGCTGTCTCAAAAAAAAAAAATCATGGCAATACATTTCAAATGATAATGCATTACCCAGATTACATCCAATATGAAATTATTTATTGTCAAAACAACAATGAAATACCACTATGTAAGTCTATATTCCAACCATAAGTAATAGAATCATAAGATGAAAATTTAAATTTTTAAATTCTTAACGCCTTTTACCAAAGAACTCAAGCACTATGGACTTTCTCTCTGAATGAAAGTCTAAAGCCTGAATGAACTGTAAGTAAAGTGATATTCTTGGTTCAAAGTGCTTAGATTTGCCCTATTTAAAGCTGCACTAAGATCCAGACACCTGATCTACCTACTTTTGGAATAGCATTCTAAATAAATTGAGTGGATGTTGCTAAGATTGTCATTAATTCTAAACCTTTTCTGAAATTAAGCACATAATCCCATCTCCATCCCTATGGTTTTTATCAGAAGTTTAACAATTGATTACTTTATTCTCAGAAATCAAAGCTTAACTAAAAAAATAATAAGTCTCAGATCTAACACCTTTAATTTAATGAAGATAACATGGATACATATGTTCCATTTAACCTCTTTGTATCTTCACACACTATGTGCCAAGAAACTTCACCATAGTTTCAAAAGAGAAGGAGAATATAGTACAATGGAAAAGAGCTGTAAAAATATGGAAAGCCCTTAAGACCCAGACTGTGACCTTAACTAACTTATCCTAAGGAAGCTCCTTAGTTAAATAAGCTGCTTACTAAACAACACTCAGGTCTCTTCCAGATCCACGATTTCAGTATGTAGAACTACCTCTATAGTCAAGTAGAATCTGTTCATATATCAAAGTTATCTATGTTAACCTAACAGAAAAAGTATCAGGTAGGCCTAGTAAGGTTAATTTGTGCAACAACTGGGGTAGTCTTCTTAGATACTTAGAAATCTAGAGTGGGTCCTTCTTATTCCAGGTAAAGTGATCTTCAGTGTTCGGTGAGTTACCATATTGAATTTTCTATATTTAATTCAATACAAAAGCAAGAATTGTTGACTTAACAAATAAACGTTTTTATAACCTAGCGATCTTTTCTTCTAATCAACAGAGAAGCATAAACGGGGAATATGTCTAATATATGTCTACTCTTTACTTATCCAACAATCTACAGGTCAAATTCAGACAACTATGTTTCTTTAATACTTTTGTACTCATCTGGGAACATCATAAGAATATTCGAAAGAAAATGCTATAGCTACTCCCTAGTCTGACTTTAATTACAGTCTCCAGAACTGCCACTGAATTTGATCTGTTAAAACACACACACACACACACACACACACACACACACACACATACTTTCATGTGCATACAATTTTCCCTGAAGCAAATTCCTCTTATCTCCTCAATTTGTCATGACAAGTTTCTTAAATTATAGAACTATACAATTTTAAAGATAGGAACCCTTACAGAATTTCTAACAAAAACCTTATCCTAATAAAAATGACCCACCTCATTCTCCATAATGAGGCATTGACTACTTTACAAGGTAATCCTTTCCACTGCTAGACAGCTCTAATTTTTTGGAAGCTTTCCATTTCATACCGGTAAGATGATCACTTAATTTTAGTTCTTTGAAACCAGCACAAAGCCAGCCTACTGGCGTTCCTGCATGCCAGCCCCTCAAGTATTTGAAGACAGTGTATTCCTACTGAGGCCTATGGATATACTCAAGTTTATCAACAGAATCTTTCAACAATTAGCCTATTGCATCTTTCAACAACACCATCAAAAAATGGGCTTTTCTCCCTTTAAACTTCACACTCTTATTTTCTACAGAACCATTCTCAAGAGTATCAGCATCATTTTGGCTTTACATGTTACTTTTACATTTATCGAATCCTGGTAATTTTATTGACTATAAAAATTAACCCTCCAAGATAAGGTATGTGTCACCTACAGATAAGTGTGCATTGAATTAAGATGTCAATAGATATGCAAAGACAAGAGCAAGATCTAGAGGGTCCACATTCCATTAACATTAGCCGATTAATTACTTATCCATGATTCAATGCTTCCATTGGTCAAAACTTTATGTAAGGACTGCATCTCACACTATCATTTACCCCACATTATTCTTGACAGAGAAAGCTTATGTCAACTATTTGGAGATACACAGATAACTCATACATTAATTCAGCCAAATAAAAATTGTTTGATTTTAATTTCAGAGGCACTACAGTCTACTGTGGAAGTTAATGGTGTGTGTCCTACTGCCAGACAGCCTAGATTTAAAATTTGGTTCTGCCATACATTACTTCTGGAATCTGTGAAAAATTTACTGGCCCTTTTGAACCACAGTTTTCTCATCAATGAAATTAGATGAGAAAACTTAGCATCAGGGCTGGCCAAATAGCTCAGCAGATTAAAGTGCCTGCTTAGGCAGATATAGGGGCTGGGGGTTCAATCCCCGGGCCTGCCGTGCTGGCCCCGCCCCTGGGGCACGCTGAGATGATTAAGACTGGGCATGGTGGTGCGCCTATAATCCCAGCTCTTGGGAGGCTGAAAACAGGCGGATCACTATGAGTCCCATCTAGTAGTGAGCCCCTGAACAACATGTAGACACTTCCCTAAAATACAGAGGAAAAAATGATATTATCCCAGTATAATAGTTTAATAAACCTATCAAAAACAATACAGTAAAAATTATCAAAATGTACAGTCATTTCATATAAATTAAAAATTTACTTATCAACTCATCTAAAATACAAAGTTAATCACTTTACATTTTCTGAGCAAACACTCCACTTGAAAACCACAACAGTCAGCCAAATAGTTCAGTGGATTAAAGCACCTGCAAGCAGGGGCAGGGGCCAGGGATTTGATCCCCAGGCCTGCCTTGAGGGCCCCACCCCCGGGGCATGCTGAGACAGCACTTGAGACAGGATGTGGTGGCCCATACTTGTAATTGTAATCGCAGCTCTTGGGAGGTTGTAAACAGGTGGATCACTACGAGTCCTATCTAGTAGCGAAACCCTGAACACCCTGTAGACCCTTCCCTAAAATACAAAAAAAAGAAAGGATGGTCTGTGTATATTTTCCAGGAAAGAGCATGCACATGACTGTTTGATTGTACCTGCAGAACTACAAGCAAGTTTCTCTGTACTCTTAGGAGTAGATTTGTCTGGGACTGTAAATTTGAGCTCATTCTTGCAGGTAAACATACTCTTATTCTTTATCCAGGTGTAGGCTAGCATTTCTCTTAATTATGCTGAAAGTCTACTTTCCAGCTTGGAATCAAAACAGAGGCTGAATATACTTCCTTGGTCCAGGTAATTATTAATTTATAGTTCAGTGTTATCAGAGTAAATTCTGGAGGGCAACAACAACACTGTGGTTCAGAATGCACAATGTGAACCAAAATAGGAGGCACATAAAGGTTCTTAATGAATACTTGTAGTAAGAATGAAGGGAGACACAAGGGCCAAGAGCACTCCTGATGTTTCTTAATTGCCACAGGCTTTGCTACCCTTCCTCTCTCCTTGATACCCCTTTAAATTCTGAGCTTATCTGAGCACTCCTGATATAGTTACACTTTTATTTAGCTCCTTTTCTTTCTCAGCAGGATTATTCTCAATTATGTAGTCAAAATTACAATTTTAAAGCATCTCATTTTTTGTGAGCTATATTTCTTCTTTATAATCTCTGTACATGGAATTATAAATCAGGCAACATTCATGCTTAATTGGTATTTTCAGTGTAAATTTTGTTTCTTCCTCCATTCTTTGTGTTTCAGCTTCAAAACATTTAGCCTCCTAACACCAGAGAAGATAAAAATAATAATACAAAGTTATTCTTTTGCATCTGTAGAGCTTTCATGTATCAGTTGAAATACTTCAGCTCCTAAAATTAATCTGTAGCATGATTAAAAATCCTAATACTTATTGAACACTAAGCATGAGAACAAAAATTATACCTGAGGAACCTAAAATATATATATTAACTTTCCAAAGAAGGAATATTATACCTGATCTTTTAAAACCAAAGTCAGCAGTTTAAATTATAATAATGTCAAATTCAAAAAGCAAGGGCTCTAGAAACCTTAAACTTCTAAGATGGGTGCAGTATCAAGTTCTATGCCTCCAACACTTCTACCTGTGAGGCAAGGAGCAGGAAGTTGATCAATTCTGAAAAGCGTGTAAAAATAGAACTCTCCAAGAGGAACTAGTCATTCACAACACAGTCATGCAACCTATTCAACAGGAGAGAGCTGGTGAGATAGCTGTGGGGACTAAGTGCCTGCCTAGCAAGCACAGGGACCCTGTTTCCACGTCCCCATACAGCCTGCCCTGCTGTCCTGGAACCCCAGGTGCGATGTCCCATCTAGAAACCAAGTGTGGTGGTGCACACTTCTAATCCCAGCGCTGGGGAGCCTGAGACAGGAGCATCACTATGAGTCTGAACTGTGTAGTGGGGCCCTGTATCAAATAAATAAAAGTTAAAGTGAATAAGAGAAGAAGAAAAAAAGCAACCAAAGAACCAACACTTGCTACGTGTCTCTCTGATGGCCAAATCAACAGACATAGTCAAGAAACAAGGTACACAGTATCAGAAGCAAGTGACAAGCTGGGTAGAGGCTGAGCACAACCAGAAGGAAGCAGTGGAGGTTGAACACATAGTTATAAGCAGATAACAGGAAAAAAGAGAGACAGCTGTAGGATAGCCTTTGCTGTTCTTGAGGACATCAAGAAATCACAGCTTGGGACAATAATTCATGTCCTTAATGATTACTCTGTGCTTCTAAGGAACATTTAACCCTAACCAAATATATCCTGCAATAACAACTGGAACATGCACTGTCAAAGAAAACATGCTCTGCTTTTTACTGTCCCCCATCTTTAGAAATCACAGCAGGTAGGTAAATAGATGCATCGCATAACTTGCTGAGAAAAATATTAAAGTTGCTCTTTTATTATAGGGAAAAATTTTTAACAAAATCCTATAGTAAAGTGCACCGCTACAAAAATTTTGAAACATTCTTTATACCAATTAGCATCACTTTCAAGTAAAAAACAACTCCTATCTCACTGAAACAGTCAGCTGAGCATGAAGTTTCATCATATAGAATAAAATTCCATTTAGTACTTTGAATCCTTCACAAAATCAGTTTTTCACAAGCTTCAGTTTGTTTCATGAGTAATTAATCACATATTATATTAACCACAAGTTAGGTAATTCTGACCTTTTTTTAATGTATTTCGTACAGGGTCTCACTACGAAGCTTGGACTCATAGTGAGCCTCCTGTTTTCAGCCTCCCCCAGCGATGGGATTATAGGTGTGTACCATCATGTGCAGCATGTGGTGCCAGATATCGAACCCTGGTCCTGGCACTTGCCTACGCAGGCACTTAGTCCACTGAGCTAACTCAGTAGCCCTGTAATTCTGATGTTAAATCAGCCATCTTTCATTGAAGCTCAAATTCTCTCTGCTGGTTATACAATCAGGAAATCTTTTTAAAAATATGAACTGATAAGAAGTTAAACAGGTAGATTTTTTTTTCATCCAAAAAGTACAGAGAATCACTTCTATCTCATCCAAGTATAGTTAGAGTATCAGCAGCTCAAACTGACATGATTGACACAACTGGATAACATGCAAAACAGACTCAGGGCAAAAGAAAATCATTGTCATAAGCAGTTTGTGATCCAATTTTTCTCCCTCTGTAAAGCAGGTAAAAGAATGCTCCAAGACATCACACGTAGTCATTTACATACAGTATCATTTTATGGAATTTTTCAAGGTGTTAATTAAAAGTTTTAATGAATGTTAATCATCTGTCAATTTCATTGGCAATCTCTGTTCAACCATATGTTTCTCTTTTACACCTGTGAATTTTTTAAAAACCATTACTTTAAATTGTTTTGCTTCTTTAACATGATATTTGTATTAATATTTAGGAAATAAAACTTCTACAGTCTATACTGCAATTTTCTGTGGTTCTTTTATGTATCTCCTAACTACTTTAAGTAAGGTATGATTATGTAGGATTTACCATTATACTTCCAAAAGATGATCTAAAAAATCAAAAGATAATTTTAAAAATAAAAAGATTTTTATTCTTTTATCAAAATCTTTAATCAAGTTACATGTCCAAGAATTAACACTGAGCTGGAAAATCAGCAAAGGCATTGCATTCCCAAAACCTACAAATGGAAATCTATCTCATTTAATCATCACGCAACATTAATCATCTTTCTTATACTTAATCATCCATTCACTCAAAAAATATATACTATGATCCTTTTGAAGTTTTGAATGCACAGAAATGAAAAGAATAGCCAAACGTTTCTCTTTTTAGTGCACTTACATTATATTTGAGAGGGACAAGAAAAATAAACAACAAATCAATATCAAAAGAAAAAGGAACCAGAGAGGGTGAGGGAGAAGAACAAGGAAGGGTGAGAAAGATAGTGAAATTTTAGATTGAGTAGCAAGTGAAGAACTCTCAAAGAAAATGTATTTGAGCCAAGGTCTACATAAGAAGAGTAAACCATACAGATATCTGGAGCAAGGGGGCCACGTACACAGGGATCATCAGGTGCCAAAGTCGGGGGTGGGAAAAAAGTAAAAAGGATTTGGCAAACATCAGTACTGGATGGAGTAGACAAAGAAAAAACAAAAACAAAAACTGTATTAGGAACTGAATTCTAGCAGGCATGGGAAGAACAACTTGTTAAGACCTTGTAAGTGGCTGTAATAATTTGGCTATTGATCCATGAGATAAATGGAACCCTCTGAAGATTTGAAGAGAAGGGTGATGTGATCCGTGTATACTTTAGCAAGATTTCTCAAGAAATGCACATCAAGAGTCCACCAAAAGCAACACAGCAAGGATTGTACCAAGACATACAATAATCAGACTGACAAAAGTCAAAGATAAACAGAGTTCTGAAAATAGTAAAAGTGACTTGTCATGTATAAAAGAACTGGCAAACAACTGCCACGAGAGGATCAGCAGAAACCTTGTAGTCTTGGAAAGAACGGGACAATATATGCAAACCACTAAAAAATATTCTCGGCCTACCAAGAATAATATACCTGCCAAAATTATGCCTCAGAAATGAAGGAAAGATAAAGTCTACTAAAATTGAGAAAAAAAATAAAATAAAATAAAATAAAATTGAGAGAGTTTGTCTCTACTAAACCTGCTTTACAAGATATGCTTAAGAAAATTTATTTATATTAAAACTAATACACACTAAACATTAATGTGAAAACATATAAAAGTATAAATTTTACAGAGAACAATAAATATAGAGAGATATACATGTAAATATAACATTGAAGTGGTATTTCATAAGTTATTTTTAATTCTATTATTAAAATTAAGAGACAAAAATTTATTGTGGGGGGATTGTACTGCTTTTGTTTTCAAATTTAAATTGTTATCAATTCAAAATAGAAGGTTGGGGCTGGCCAGATAGCTCAGCAGTCTAGAGCACCTGCTTAGGCAGAGCACAGCAGCCAGGGTTCAATCCCGGGCACGCCAGCCCCACCCCTAGGGTGTGCTGAGATGGCGATTGAGACTGGATGTAGTGGCACGCACCTATAATCCCAGCGCTTGAGAGGCTGAAAACAGGAAGATCACTATGAGTCCAATCTACATAGTGACACCCTGTAGACCCTGTAGACCCTGTACCAAATACAGAAAAAATAAATAAAATAGGTTATAACTACTTGTACAAGAAATTTTATGCAAGCTTTAAGCTAGCCACAAAGGAAATAACATATAGTAGATATATAAAAAGTAAAAGAACAAAGCAAATAACTTCATAAAATAACCAGGTTAAAAAATACAAAATAGAAAGGCAAGAAAAAATGAGAGTAAAAAAACACTTGTTAGAAACACAGAAAACAAAAGCACCAATAAATCCATCCTTATTAATGATTACTTTAAATGTAAATTGATTTCATTCACCCATTAAAAGGCATAGAGTAGCTGGATTGATTTAAAAAAAATAAATCAGTTGTATATTCTTTATAAGACATTCAGTGAAAAATAAAGAAATACATAGGCTGAAAGAGAAAAGATAGAAGGTGATACTTCGTACCAATGGTAACCAAAAGAAATCAGGGTGAGTGTCAGACTTTTCATCTAAAACTGTAACTAAAGATAAAGAAGGTCATAAAAGAGTGATCAAAAGGTTAATTCAACAAGCCCCAAACACAAGAGCACCTAAGTAGTGAAAGCAAATACTAAGAGCTTGAAGGAAGAATTGACAGTTACACAACAAATAAGAGTAAGAGATTTCACCATCCCATGTCCTCATACATTCTGGGCATTCTGTACAAAATAACACAGATTGGGCAATTTATAAAGAACAAAGATTTATTTCTCACAATTTTAGAGGTTACGAGGCGCAAGATTGAAGAGTCAAAATCTGCCAAGGGTGTTCCTGCTACCTCATCCTATTCTGGAAGGTAGAAGTGCAAAAGAGACAGTGAGTAGAAGAAAGAAAAAGGGGCTGGATTTATGTGTTTACCCGGAGCTAACTCCCACAGTACCTACCCCGCTCCTGCGATAACAGTATTTATCCATTCAGGAGGGCAGACTCTTCAAGACCTGCTCATCTCTTAAGGGTCCCACCTCTCATTTGTGTTGCACCAGGCATTAAGGTATTAACACATGGACTTTGTTATTGGGCTGCATTTAAATAAAGTCACTCTCACAGAAAATCAATTGACTTTGAAGAAAACAGTTGACTTGAAAAACACGATAGGCCAAGTGGATCTAACATGATTAGAGAATTTTCTACCCAATGACATAAAAAAATCAACATGAGCACAAAAGGAATCTTAATGAGTTTAAGAAAATCAAAATGACTTAGAGTATCATTTTTGTTATCATGGAATTAAATTAGAATCAATAAAAGCAAGAAAATGGGAAAATTCACAGATATGTGGAACATAGACAATGCATTCTTGGACGAATGAGAAAACCATAGAGGTAAAAAGTTTCTGGGGACATCTTTCTAAAACCTACAGGATGAAGCAGGACTACTAACATGGAAGTTAATAGTGATTAACAACCTAATAGATACCTAAATAGAAGAAATACTCTAAATATATAATCTAAATAATACCCCAATCAACCACAAAATAAAAGTCAAAGTTAGCAAAAGGACATAAACACACGTTAATGTAGACTAAATCAAAGAATTATCTATGTCTCAAAAAAATCTATAAATCTGAATCCACTTTTTCAAAGCATGAATTTAATAAACTTAATTAGGTGAAAAAGAGAGAAGAGTCAAAGAATAACTGAAATAAATAGAAACATGGATGTCTTGAAAAATAAAGGATCTTTAGAGATTATATTATAAACTAAATGCCAACTAAGTGCATAACCTAGAAAATGGATAAATTACTAAAAATATAAAATCAACAAGGTTAAATTACAGAGAAATAGAATATCTCCGTGGTCCTATAACTAGGATGGAAGCTAAATCAAAAATAAAATGCAACCAAGAAAATTTTAGGACATAATGGCTTTCTTGGTGAATTCTACCAAATACTTAAAAAATTAATGCCAATCTTTCTCAAACCTTTACAAAAAACTGCAGAGAAAGAGTACACTTCTTAACTCTTTTTATGAAGGGATTTTATTATCTCAATCTCAAAGACAGATAAAGAAACCTCCAAGAAAGCTGTAAGCCAATGTTCTTTTTCTTTTTCTTTTTTTCTTTCTTTGTTTCTTTTTTTTTTTTTTTTTAATGTATTTGGTACAGGGCCTCACTATGCAGCTTGGACTTTGAGTGATCCTCCTGTTTTCAGCCTCCCCAGCACTTGGATTACAGGTGTGCACCACCAGGCCTGAACTCAGTGGCTGGCTCAGCACACCTGGGGGTGGGATCAGCGCTGCTTGTGGTGCCAGGGATCGAACCCCTTTCCCTGCTCTTGCCTAAGCAGGTGCTTAGTCCACTGAACTATCTTGCAAGCCCAAGGCCAATATTCTTAATAAAAATAGATGCAAAGCCCTCAACAATAAATAAGTAAATGAATTCAACAACTTACTTAAATGATTGTACCTCATGACCAAGTGAGGTTTTTATCTCTGAAATGCAAGAATAAATATATTCAAAGCAATTAATATGATACATGCCTTGAAAGAATGAAAGTTAAAAATTATGACAACATCTTATATTTACAGAAAAAGCATTTGACAAAATTCACTGCCTTTCATGATAAAAACACAACAAAATAGGAAAATTATCTGTATACAGCAAAGGCTTATCACTGGAGAACATTGCAACAAAAATATACAAAGTTCATGATTACTTATATTCAACATTGAAACACTGAGAGATTTTCCTCTAAGTTGCTGTTCTAGATGACTTCTTGTTGCTGTGACAAAATACTAGACACCAACAAGTTAAAGAACAAAAGGTTTAAGTTAGCTCTCGTACTGTAGAGCTTCTCAACAATCAGCTGGTTCCAAGGCAGGTAGTGTGGCAGAGGAGCAGGGCAAGGAGAAGCAGCTCACAGAATGGCAAGCAGGAAGGGGCAGCCTTCCTTCTGTTTTCCAATTTTATTCCATCCAGGCTAAAAGCCTATTGGTTGGTGCCACCCACACACAGGGTGGGTCTTCCCTGATCAATAAATCCATTATTCACACTCAGAACTGATCACATACTCACGATACAGTATCACACACCCCTGATCCAGTCACCTTCCAAAAGCCCCATGAAAGAGCATGTGAGGTTTCAGGGGGGGTCACATAACACTTGCCTAGTGTCATCACTTGCATTCACCGTAGTGCTGGCCGGCCTAGCCAGCCCAACCAGTCAGCACAAGAAATCAAGAGCATCATAATTAGAAAAAGGAAGTCATCCTGCTTAGAGATGACATGGTATTATATAAACAAAACGTTAAAGTCTGCATTTAAAAAAAAACCTATTAAAACTAATAAATTAACATGAAAAACTGGTTGCATAGCTGTATACTAACAATGAACTATAGGGACAGGAAATTAGGAAAACAATACCATTTACATTAGAAACAAAATTAATTACTTACTTAAAAATAAATTTAACTCAGGAGATGAGGGATTTGTACACTGAAAACTATGCAACACCAGTAAAAGATATTAAACAATACACAAATAGAAAAGCATCCCTGTTGGCAGATTAGAACACTTGATTGTGTTAAAATAATGCATGGGCCAAAATGATCTACAAATTTTATATAAGTTAAAAGAGTCAAACTTCAAAAGTATTTCTCAACAAAGATAAAGACAACTGTACAAAATTCAGATGGAGGTACAAAAGAACCCAACAGTCAGGCTGGGGAGATAGCTAAGTAGAATAAGCATTTGCCTGGCAAGCACAAGGTCCTGAGTTCAATCCCGGGTACCACAAACATAAATAAATAAATAACCCAACAGTCAAATCAGACCACAGATAGAAGAACAATGTTGAAGATACACACTTTCTGATTTCAAAGTATTTGAGAAAGTTAGAAAAATAAAATCTCAAAACATACAGACAACTGATGCTAAGAATAAATAATGGGAAAAGAATAGTCTTCTCAACAAATAGTGCTGAGAAAACTAGATGTACCAGAACAAAAGAACAAA
>NW_004524640.1:4768812-4774334 GCF_000260255.1 Octodon degus
TTTTTTTTTTTGCAGCACCGGGGATTGAACTCAGGCCCTTGCATTTGCCAGGGAAGTGCTCATTATTCCACCAAGCTATCTCCCCAGCCCCCATACCTTCATTTTTATACTGCACAGAAATCAGCTTCAAAGGAACTAGACTTAAAGATAAGACCTAAATCTACAAACCTAAAAGAAAATATAATGTTAATGATGCTGGTATGATGATGACATCATGAATATGACAAAAAATAGACAGTAAAAATAGACAGGTAGAATTGCATTCAACTAAGAAGCTTCTGCACTGCAGGAGAAGCAATTAACAGAGTAAAAAAAGAACCTCCTGCATTGGAGAAAATACCTGCAAACCATATATTTGAAAAAGAATGAATATCCAAAATGTATAAGAAACTCCTATAACACAATGGCAAATAAAAGCTCAACGTAAAAATGGGCTGGGGATTTTTAAATAGGCATTCCTCCAAGGAAGGCATGCACATGACCTTCTTTATATAAGAAAAGATGCTCAATGTCACTAAACATGGGTAAATGTAAGTCAAAACCACAAGGAGCTATCACTTCACAATATTCCAGATGGCTATTAGCAAAAACAAGGAAAATAAAAAAGGGTAGGAACTCTTAGTGAAGATATCAAGGTATTGGCAGGACTGCAAAATGGTACCACCTTGTATTAGCTAGCTTTTTCACTGCAGAACACAATGCCCGACATCCACAATTTAAAGAAAGAAAGGTATTTGGTTCATGCTTTCATGGGACTCAGGCCATGATCAGCTAGCTGGCTGCAAGGCAGGATCAGCATGAAGGCAGGGCATGAAGGCAGGGAAGCTGACAGAGGAACAGCGTCAGAGAGGAAGGAGACATGGACCAGACGGAGCACCTGACATTATGTCTGCACGACCCTCTCTGAAACACCCAGAAATGTGCTGTACTAAGCCCCTAAGCATTTCTCAACCCAATAAAATTGAGACAATGAAGATTAACTCTCCCAAGCCTATATGAGAAATAATACATAAGTTTCTAAAAAAATAATTGAAAGTACAATTAATTACATTATGCATCCATCTCACTTCTGTGTATTAACATCAAAGAATTGAAATCAAGATCATGAAGAAATAGTAACCATGCATCATAAAGATATTCATTCAAGAAAACTTCCAGAACTACTTCAGGATGATGAGATTCAATGGGCTTGAGGGAGGTGGAGTATTTTGAAAGAGATGAATGGCAACATATCTTTTATCACAATAAATTTCATGTAAGCAGTCACCAAATATTTTGATCTACAAACAAAAGAAAGGTAGAGATGAAGAATGTGGGCACATAGTAAGTGTACTGTAAGTCTCAGGAGGCGTTTTGTTCCCTTTCATTTTCTAAACGAAATAGGAAGCAAGACCATGAGCTGAGAGTGGGCTGAGGAGAGGAAGTCTACCACATGCACCCAGTGTGAGAGGCACGAAGAAGGGTGGGCTCCCCAACTCACTACCATGGCTGGGGCCCAGCTCATGGTATTTATTCCCTTAAGAATTCTGTTCTCAATTTGATGAAGGTCACCTCCCTCCCTGACCACCTGAACCACACCCTGGAAAACAATCCATACCATATTAGGTATTTATTGTTCTTCATATGAATTATCATTTGTACACTTTATTTTCTGTCATGCCCACTACAGCCTGAGTTCCTTGAAGGAAAGTCTTCTCTGTGTTCTTCAGTGCTGTTCCCCAATACCTAGAAGAGGGCACACCTGGCATGTATTTGATTCAACTATCCATAGGTTAAATGTTTCTCAGCAGTATAAGCACGTGACTGGCAAGTGCAAGGACCCAAGTTCTATCTCCAGTACCACATGCCAGCCGGTCCCAAAACCAGGCATAGCGGCACACATCTGTAATCTCAGTGATGGGGAGGCTGAGACAGAAGGATAACTATGGGTCTGAACTGTGTAGTGAGACCCTATATCAAATAAATAAATATACAAACAAACAAACAAAATGCTGGGGTAAGTGCTGTCTACATGGAACACATACTTAGGGATGGCATCTCTCTATAAGCATGATTCTAGGAGAAAACACATTTATAAATAAAGGCGCTGTGAACAAAAAGGCAACATAGTGAATTTAACTGTGGTTTTGGTACTACCATTTGAACAGCACAGCTAAAACTTGCTGTGTCAATATTCTTGCTGAAAATATCTACAAACAAACTAAAACTAGACATAACCGGAACCGGGGCAACGATCTCTAAGTACAACATCAAGACAGTAAGTATGTTTGTACAAGTCTGCCAAATGGTAAAGTTGTAATAGGGACCCCACGTTTAATATTTCCTTTCATTTTGTCTCTTATTGTTTTTGTCTTCTTAACTGTTGCTAAATATAATCTAGAGAGAGCAAAGTAGCGATTCTCTGATACTGTTTAGAAGCTTAAGTCTCATGACACAACACTACATTCAATCTTCTGTGTCCAACTCCCCAAGCTCTAGCAGCTGGGGAAACAGAGACCTGAGCTCTCACTACTTTGTCAGAGAAGCTGAACGCCCTACTGATTTTTTTCACAAAGAACATCACCAAGATGTAATGAACGTAAATGTCAATCACTATAAAAAAAGATGAATTAATTTTTTTTAAGTTACTCTTCCTTAGGGACAGATTAGTTCTTGACTTAAATAGCTGAACACAGTAAAGCGTTCATTTACAGCTACCCTTATCAAATACTTCCATAACAAGTTTAATAATTCTTGGTATTTTTGTTTTATCTCAGAGCAAAATGTGAACAGAACAATCTTCTCCTGGCTCCTGATGCCACATTTTCTCAAGTAGAAAGATGAAGAATTTAAGGGGACATCACTTTGCTGTAAGCCACGGCTAACACCCTCTCCCCTTCATCATTTCTCATGACATCTTTGACAGGAAGTGGCAGAGTCAGTGCTGCTGGTTTTGAGCTGTGCCTTCCCTTTTACGGAAAAATATCAACAGGGAATTTTTTTTGCATGGCTGGAGGTCTCTTCCTCATCTAAATATTAAAGTCTGACAAGTCTTTCCAGCATAATCATACTTGTTGCTTGTTAATTAGGACCAGAGCGATAACTATTAAAAGTTGAAAGAGTTTCCTGGTGGTTGCAACAAGTTTCAACATGATCCCAGCCTCTGTCAATAACCACAAGGGGAAAAAGAAAGCAAAAGGAAAATGCCTCTCTAGAGTCCTACATTTCTGAGAGAACAGTGAATGCTGCTACCTTTCTCCCTTAACAGTTCAGTGCCAAAAGAGACCAAATAGGAGGCCAAGTAGTGCAGAAAACAGAACCGGAGGAGGAGCTAGGAAACTTGGATCTAAATACTAGCACAATCAGTACTTTCTTTTAGTTAAAATGTATGTGGCACATACAGCTTCCCTGGGCCTCCTTTCTTCTGTTGTTTTAAAGGAACCTATTAATGGATGATAGAATCAATAAGCTGTGGGGCAGTATCTCAGTTCTAAACTGTTTCCATCAACTAATTTAAAGTCTTGAAGAACACTCTACAAAACATTCCTGAAAGTATGGCATCACAGTTTGCCTCTTTTTAATCAGCAAATTTTCAGCATGATGCATTTGAACATTGGTGTGCCACTTTTCAATTTTAGAAAATGTGTCCTTTTCCATATATTATCCCATTTGCTCCTGAGTAATCTTGTGAAATGTCTGTCAGTGAACCTGAGAAACTAGGAAAGAAAGAAAATGACAGAAGTGATGAATCGATCTGCCCAAAGTCAGAATGAAGAATCCAGAACTAATACTCCTACTATCGGTCCCTTCTACTTAGCTTGGAATTGTTACTTACCAGGACAAGCCCAGTTATGTGGCTAATGGTCAGTCAACAGAAATAAGATGACACAGAAAATAGAGTTAATATAAACTCAGCCTAAATTGGTCTGCTAGGGCTTGTTTCCTAACACAAATATTAAACATAGCTACTAGGGCCTATGTATATGTTATCAAAATAATGAGACACAGGGCCAGCCAGATAGCCCAGCAGACTAAAGCACCTGCTTAGGCAGGAACAGGGACCAGGGTTCGATCCCTGGTGTATAGTGCCAGCCCCGCCCCCGGGGCATGCTGAGCCAGAGACTGAAACTGGGCATGGTGGCACGCGCCTGTAATCCCAGCACTTGGAAGGCTGGAAACAGGAGGATCACTATGAGTCTGATTTGTGCAGTGAGACCCTGTAGACCCTGTACTAAATATATTAAATAATAATAATGAGACACAAATAATTTATATACCATACATGTTAACAAAAAGAAAAACATGAATATCACCCTATGTGACTGAATTAAATTTGCCTTACTCAATAAAAATAAAAAGCAAAGAAGTAGAATTTTAGGAGAGTGCAAGGGTAAAGGTTACGGGAGGTACAGTCAGCATTTAGTAGTCCCACCAGAACTCTTAGGCCTAACTGTGGAACAGTCAAAACAAACATAACCCACAAGTAGGATTTACAGCTTGCATTCAGGGAGACAAGTGTGAACTATCTTAAATACCTAGTCAACATATAAATAAGATTATAAACCCATACACAAAAATAACTGCAAATCTAGCAGCAAGGCCCATTACTCTGCATTTGACCAAATCAAGTTATAAAGAGCTAACATCTCTGTGAATGTTATCATGTTTACCAATGCATTTTTTTTAGCCACACAAAAGTTCTATGAGTTAAATCCAGTTTTATAAGTGAAGAAAGAAAGACTCAGAGTTCAATGACCCATTCACAGAAAATCCAGACAATGATTTTAAATCCTCTCCATACAATGCTCTTGTGGAAACAGCAATACAAACCTGCACTGAGCTGTATTATGGAGCTAATAAGTACATTATTCACGCAATAAAGAACTAGGAGAAAAATTATAAAATTAACATATAAAAGTCTCTTGGAAAGCCAATTTTCTTTTTCTCTTATTTTTAGGATTTTTATTTATTTACTTATTTCTGTATTTTAGGGAAGGGTCTACAGGGTGTTCAAGGTCTCACTACTACCTCCAACTCATAGTGATCTGCCTGTTTACAGCCTCCCAAGAGCTGGGATTACAGGTGCATGCCACCACGCCCAGCCTCAGTTGTCATCTCAGCACCTCCCTGGGGCAGGGCTGGTACTGCTGGCCCAGGGATCAAACTCCCGGCCCCTGTGCCTGCTTGCAGGCACTGTAATCCACTGAGCTATTTGGCCAGCCCTCAGAAAGTCAAATTTCATTGCCCTTCTCCATTACATGTAGCATGTAATAATGACAGATTTAGAGTTTGAAGCTACAAGAAAAAATAGAAAGAAGGAAGAAAGGAAGGACATAATGAAGAAAGAAAATGGAAGATGCAAGATAAATTTACTAAGATAAACACATTCATTTCTGTAAACATAGATTGCAATAGCAATATACAACTGTACAAAGTAGTGTGAGCCTGAGGAATGGTTGAGAAAGATGTGGTATTTTTACACAATGGAGTATTATTCAGCTATTAAGAATGATAAACTGCAAGCCTTTATACTGAAGTGGATG
>NW_004524640.1:4775934-4789635 GCF_000260255.1 Octodon degus
AAAAAAAACAAAGTAGTGTGAGGTCTTATACTTCAACAAGACTATGTACTTGAAATTTAGACAGAAAAATTAAGGTATTAAAACTAAAATTTATTATAGGTACCAAGATTTTATGGTCTTTTAAAAGTTACCTATGGCAAACTCTATATTATTATGGAGATAATAAAAGTCATATACAAAGATAATTCAAACTTAATTCAAATTTAGAGGGCCAGGAAAATAGCTCAGTAGAATAAGCACTTGCCTGGCAATCACAGAGTCCTGAGTTCAATCCCTGGTACCAAAAAAAAATTTGGTAAAAACAACTGATACCCACTTTAAACTTTGTTTTTGTTATGCACATTAATTTCAGTTTTTCTTGGTTACTTCTTCAGAAAACCTTTTCCATTGGATAACCCCCTCCAAAAAAGGGGCAATTTTCTAAGTAATTTGAGTTTTCAAATTATCTCACATGTGATTAAACAGCACTCAACTATATTCTGCTAAGCTGCCCCTCTTTGTGGAGCCTGCTCTTGTTTACATGAATGCCTGTAATGCATGTTCCTGTGAGGGAGCATTCCAAAGTGTGTTGACATTACCCAAATACAGGATCTGGACATGGAGACAGTGGAGATACCCTCTAAAACAAAATCATATGAACCCTTGAATAGTGACTTTTTATCCATGTAAACCCCAAAATTATGTTTTTTTTAGAATTTATTACTATGTAAGCTATTCAGGAAATTATACACACGTAATTTTGCATATTTCTTGCTGTTTATCAACAGAAAAGATCTATTTTCAAACAACCACGCCAATCTACATGAGGCCAGACTGGTCTTGAAGAGCCAAAAAACAAACCCAAATGAAGAAACTCTACTGAAGACCACTATGAAAACTGAAGCAAAATCTGAGTAATATTAAGCAGGAAAAAATTAATCTATAATTCAAATATTTAGACCCTGAAAATACTAAATTATTTTCTGAATAAAAAGCAAGAGTTAAAAGACTGTGCAGATTTCATAATCCAGAAAGAATAGGCATACCAACCTAAAAATGGACACATTTTTCTGTGTCAATTACAACAGGTGCACACAAAAACATGAAATACACTGTGATTATGGCTATAGTGTCTATATTTAAAGTGTAACACCAAAGTAATTTATTTGGAACCTATTTTAAATTTTACAGATAAGCGTTGTTATGGTTTGTGTGTATTTGTCCCTCCAAAGCCCCATGTGCTCACTGGGGTGTGCTTTAGGAGTTTAAGATTAACTCATGATCCACTGGGATTATGTGTCTGAGTGCTGCTGGGATTATGAGTGTGAGTGCTATACCTGGCCTGGGTCAGACAGACTGAATGCAGCATAAGGGAGACAGACTTGCTCTCTGTTGCTGTTGCTGCCGCTACTCCTCCCATTTGCTCTTGCTCTTTGCCACTGCCATGAACAGTGGCTTTCAGCTATGCTCCACTCTGCCTTGGAGCCAAATGAGTATGGACTGAAACCACCACTAACTGTTAGCTAAATAAACCTTTCTTTCCTTCATTGTGGGTGTTGGGTATTTTGTTCCACCAAGGAGAGAAAAGTAACCAAGACAAGTGTGTTCCACTAAAGAAGTGAGTGTAAAATACTAAATAGACTCATTTTTGCTACTAGTATTTACACTAACTTTAGCAGACACCCTGCTTTGTATCACTGTAATTTACAATTGAACCAAGGAAATGGACTGTCACTTTAGTTCCACAATTTGTGTTTCCCTTCATTCCCTCCTTTGATTACTTGCTTGCATGCACCAGATCTGGTCAAATATATATTTTTGACTATTTTCAAATAAAAAGTCTTCCTTCAAAGTTAGAAATCTTGCTTGCTGTAGTTACTAGACAAGTATGCCTCAAGTTATACAACAGCAATAAAAGAGACTTCCCAAATATTCTGAGCAATTTCAGTAGCCAGACCTCAAAGTAAAACAAAATAGGACCACAAAATTAACATGACTTTTTTGAGTCCAGAATCTCTATATATTGAAATAAAAGTTAGAGAAAGTGATCAGTTCTGTTAAGTAAAGTCTCTTGAGAGGACATATCACATGTAAATAGAATGACTATTGCTTATCAAAATAGGAGGTCACTTTCCTACTGAAGAGGGGGAAAAGCCATTTATGGAGGTATACTAAACATATTATTTCAGAAAACAAACTATTTAGATTTTGGTAGGCACCTGATTCCACGTCCTTCTCTATTCCATCTTGAGGTTGGAAAGCTCAGAATTCATTTATCATATCTGGTCATATATGTAGAACCAAAAGCCTTGAATCTATTGCCTTTTCAACATGCAGACATGACCCAAACCACTTAGCGACAGTCGATGAAGAAACAAAGAAACACTGAGATAGGTAGAAAAAATGTTAGTTGGACTTTGTATGAGGCTGCTACCTCCTCTAGATTCCCAATGAATGTACACCAGTCATTTAATTAAGATGTACAATATCAACCGCAGAAAAGGGGACAAGAACAGATGGTTAACATTACCAAATGGACACACTTCAATGTTCAGTGAGGTCACTTATGTAAAAGCAAATTCACCAATGCTGTCTAGCAAAATAGATAGATAAATTTTATAAGATCGATGCCAAGTAAGACAGATTACTATTAAAAGTGTGGTTTTTCTACAAGAAAAAATTATGTACCTTCAACAAAGATATGGACCTCCAAGAATCTGTTTCTATATGATTTCAGAATGACATAAGAAGTTGGAACCAGGCATAGTGGTGCACGTCTGTAATCCCGGCACTCAGGAGGTTGAGACAGGAGGATCACTGCAAATTTGAGACCAGCCTGGAGGTTGCAAAAGATAGCACAAAGCTGACCTGAACTGCATAGCAAGACCCAGTCTCAAAAAAATAATAATAATAAATAATGAAAATAATAATAAAGAAGTGGTCATGTATAAACATACCAGTTTTGGAGGAATCTAAAAGAAACATAAGGTTTCTCCAAGGAACATTGTAAACTGATTTTTCTAGTAGCTAACTGCTAACCAGAAACCAAAATGGTGCCAGGCTACTAAAACATCACCAATACTCTCTCAAAAGAAGACTGACAATGTCCATGAATCCTGTGACTGTATTCTGTACCTACTATTTTCATTAGAGCAAAATAAACTAATTTACAATTCTATGGTCCCAGTGAATTTCTAACTTTTCAATAAATTATCATTTAACATTTTAAATAATTTTTTTCTTCACACCTCTGACACACAGATGCACTTCTATTTTTTTTTTTCTTTTCATTCCAAGTTAAGAGTTGATTTTTTTCTAAGACTTAATGAACCTGATATTGTATTGGAACGAGACTGCAGTCATTTCGATTTGGTGAGGAAGATGTCCCAGATAAAAAGGTAAAGTACCAATTTCCTAAATGAGTTAGAGCCACTGTTGACATTGGAACTCAGAGCCCCTTTGATATAGAAGATAATTTGATGTTAATTTCTCACACATACAACACAGTGCTTTCCTGATACATGGAACACGGGCTCTTTATAACAAATACCCAAAAGGTCTTTAATTGGTAGTTAGGAAACATGCTTTTTCTAATCATGGAGTCTCTTTTAAATATTGTATTTTTAAATACTCATTTAGGGAAACTAATGAGGTAAGATATGAGAGGGATAAAGAAGGTAGTATGTTGTTTTCAAAATTAAAATTTTCAGGACATCAGTCCAGCAGGCATAAAACAACATAAAGCAAATAACTAGATAATCAAACAATAAAAACAAACTAGAAAGAATATGAAAGCTTTTCTAAAAACTGTTATTGCACATATGCAATAATTACTTCCATCAAGACTTTTATTATACATTTGTTTTTATGGAATCATAATGCACAAGTGCATGCCATTGTTTAAACACATTCTCCACATACCCCATAGCAGAATATGATGACAATATGTATTAAGGATAATACAGAAAATGTGGCTAAATGCATTCTGTATTATGGTTCCATAATACAGCATGCAAATGGTTCTGACTAAGCAGACACAGGAGACGGTCGTTAGTGTGCATGCTGTGAATGTATATTATGAATAATGCATAACACTTGGCTAAACCCTAATGAGTCCATTGACATCCTATGGGGTCCAAAGGAGGCTCACATCCCAAAGCACGGTCCTGGCACATTTCTATCCACCAATCATTGTAAAGAAGAAGGAAAGAAAAGAAAACCCAGAACAATACTATGAAAACAAAGGACATTAAACTGACTGTGCTCTCATGCTAGGTAAAGAATTGGGGAAACTTTGAAAAGAGAACTAAAAAAATCTACCTGACATCATCAGTCCACTTAGTCTTCCAAAATCATCCATTGCAATTCAAAAGGGACAAAAGCTGAAGTTGAGGGTTCAGTTTGATTTCTTTTCTTTAGTTTTCCTCAAAGAGCTGCTATTACCAGGAAAATCTGAGCAATCCTTGAGAAAAGTGACCAAACTTTTAGACCACAGAGGCAGAAAATCTTCCCACTTTGAAAGAGGAACATTTACAAAATGAATTTTAGTCAGTTAAATAAGTAAATAGATATAATATGTCTAAAAGCACTCTTTAAAGCAGAAACTCCTTAAGACTCTGAGTTTTACACAACTTTTTAAAGAGTCCAAAAACAATGTAATGGTCTGTTATTTATAGCATTTTTTAAAAATGTTGTTTTCCAGTAGGCATTAAATAGAGACTCTTGAAAATTCAGTTCTAAAAAGAGATGCCGTATCTATTTTCCCTTCATGGGCACCCTATAAACGAGCGTCTATGCAGACAGGTTTAACATGTCTCCTGAGCCACGAATGTAAAGCGGACCACGCTGTGTTCCAGAGGCACAAGTTAAGGTTGCCACAGTAGTCTGCGCACCCAAGAGCAGGAGTGAGAAAAGTGGGACAGCTGCTTCTTTCTGGAGCTCTCAGGGCGGGTGGGAAATGGGCATTCTGAGAACACATCCCCAGGGTACAGAGACAGGCAGGGGCCAGCCACTTGGGGGATGCACCAGGCCAAGAAAAACTCTGCATTCAGAAAGCACACAAGAGCAAAATGTCAAAGGGGAAGCTGGCCTTAAAGCTCTGGGATGGAGTTCTTGTCCCTTTGCCCAGCCCTGTGATGTCTTCCCATTCCTTTCCTAGGTACCAGAGCCAGGCACAGACAAGGCGAAGGCCCAAACTGGAAACTGCTACACAACCTAAGGCATAAATATCTTCAGCACCAGACTCTGAACCACAGGTCATTTACTACCCCATATTTGGATTCAAATCAGCTCCTGGCTTAGCAATGAGGGTAGCATAGCATACATGCTATGAATTGAGGACTCAAGAGAAGACCCCTTGTACAAAAAAATATTGCCATATTTTGCCCCATCTCTCACCAGAAGCATAGGCAGAAATACAATATTAACATTAAACATTCAAGAAAAACAACCCCTCAAAAGTTTCTATTTAAAGTACAATACTCCTGGGTATAGTTTAGTGAAAATCATGATACATTTGTGTTTGTTTTAATTTGCTTCCTCTTGTGAGAAGAACCAGGGCAACAGAGAAGCCTAGCGTGTTTGGGGTAAGCACAGAGCAACTTCAAATTAGGGGTTTGACACCATGGGACACACAGACAGTTTCGCTTTTCTTGCTTTCCCAGTTGTACTGACACACAGCCAGGGATTCCAGGAGGAGGAACTAAACTTCAACAGATTTTAATGCACTCCTGAAGCTTAAAAAGTCACGGGCACTGTATTATTGTTTGTATTTACACTTGGGCAAGCACAGATGCCGGCTTAAGATCAAGCAGTATAAAAATCATGCAGAAACAGAAGGTATCTTTTGGACCTACTCCTGCTCTTTGCCTCGTTTTAAAATCTGCCTCCATCCAGTGCAATAGAACAAAGTTCAGTTCCTGATACAACAATTCCACAAAGCTATTCTGCCTTTGAAAACCATTCTCCACCACAGCCGGTCCCAGCCACACTCTAAGTGGCTGACGATTGCCTCCCCAAGCTCCCCAGTGTTCCTTCACCCCTCCCAGATGCCACCAAAAGAATAACAGAAAGTCTTTCAATAGCACTTTGCTTCTCAGCAGGAAGCTGTACTGTTTGTGATATCCATTCTGATACAAACCTAAATTAGGCCTCTGGAAATAGGTAATGCATAAAAAGAAGCATTTTGTGTCACCAAATTATTATTATAGGTTACTGTTAACCCTTGGAAGATAGAGGTGAGCTCTGCAGCTCCCTACTGAGGTGACTATTTGTCATGAAATCATAGGCCGTACCTCAAAAGATGTTTCAGGTGAGCTTGCTACAAGGCAAACTATCTAGTTGACCTATAGGATTCTGATAGCTAGTTTAAGTGGGGAAGCTAAGAGAAATGCCAGTTAAACAAAAGGATCAGCACAGCATGGGGAACCAGCAGTCAGCTAGCACACGTTTAACAGCTGACAGAGCCTGGAGAGACATGCAGGGATCAAGGTATTTTTCCAGCCCTTCAAAAGCTCTCCCTGAAAAGACTTGTAGGGTTTAGAGGGGCAAAAGTGCAAAACAACATAGTTTTTTTAAAAACAGGTCTCTTTTATTAGTTAGCAAAATTACTAACTAGTCCTTTTATAATAACAAATTAGAATATCAAATATACAAATACATACGCGTATATACTGATACAATGGCAAAGAGGCTGACATTTGTGGTTTTTGTTTTGATAGTAACTTTTTTTCAAAAATTTAAATGTCTGGCCTATAATTAAAATTCAGAGAAATCTATGAATTTACCCTCAAACCAGCCCTGCATCATAGTTTTAGCACCAGTTCTTTAAATCATTTGTCATCTTTACTTTTTCCAGTCTAAATATTGTAATATTTAATCTTCTCTTACTCTTCTTTCTTGGGTGCTCAATTAATAAATCAAGCTGCATTCATAATGCTTATCATAAACATAGCTGAATTTAAAAATCCAAACCCAAGACCTTTTTCTTCTAAATTGTATGAGTGAAGGAAACGTTCAGAATATGCACAATGTCTTCTCACCTTTCCGCACAACCTGGGTCCCTTTTGATTAAAAGCTGTGCGAAGAAGAGCTGCATCATATACTAGTGATAGCTTTTCATTCTCCTGCATGCGTTCTTATTCTGTGTTTTGGTAAAAATTATCACATATGCCTGGTTTATCTCATTAAAGTAAACAGACACAACTGAGTTCGTATCTCTCGAGACACAGTAAACGTAATAAAAAAATGTAATTCCCTGAATTGGAATAACTGATACTTAGTGAATAAACAGCTAAACAATTGAAGTTTCTTCAAAGGGAATACAATAAGCTGACAAGGAGGAGCAACAGAATGACTTTGCAAATGATCACATGGAAGATAGAAGAGCTTACAACCAAAGTCTCCTAGGAAGTTCAGGAAGCTACGGACACTAGCCAAACAGCATAGCTGCCTAGAGTTATTAGTTAGTCCCTGAAATTTGAATGCAAAGTACATATTCTTTACTATTTTCCTAAACAGTACCCCTTAAATGATAGGCTGTTTTTAATGTCCAAGAAACTTGATGAGGTCCGTTCTAGTCAGCAACATGATGTTCAGATTGAGAAAACGTCTATTCAGTCTCCCTGAGCTGCAGTGTAACATTTTAACCTCAAGAGCCCAAGAGCCATACTTCTCAGAGTGGGCCACTAAAAGAGAGCCCAACACGATCTTACTTGAAGAATTGTGACCAGCGAATGATTTGGATTACTCAAAACATCCAGATATCCTCTGAAAGCCAGCTACTGAAATAAATCACTTGTGTTTTCATTGTCCAAAATAAGCCAATCTAAATATTCGCCAGCATTTCATTTAGTCAAAACACCTAAAACACCTCCCTGTTGACAAGGCACTTCATGGAAAGTTTCTGCAGGCTCTTTGTCCACACTGTACATACCTGTGCAGTCCTCTCCCTGGGAAGTTGTTTTTGTCTTACCTTCCTCCTTAAAAATATTCCTACACCCATGCTGGCTTTGAAGCTATTCAGCTAAAATTTAGATTCATTGGTACTTTTCCATAGTTACATTTCTTGTTCGATTGATGTTTCTTTTTATTTATTCTGAAGTTTTCGATGTAAGACAAACAAGAATACCACCTTCTAAAATTACTACTATCCAACCATCCTCCGATGCAACATTAACGGGAAGCAATATTCTCCAAAGCTATGAAGCATACACTGCCCTAAATTACACTGCAGTTGCTGCCCTGAGCTCACACATTTTTGAGTAGAAAGGCTCCCAGGGATCGCTCTGTACTGACTGCACTTACTGCTTTATAATATTTTTAACCCAGACGCTGAAGTGCCAGCCTTGCAGTTCCTCATGCTAATCCCAGTTTGGGTGGCTGTTCTTAAGGGAAAGCATTCAAAACATTGTAACAGTGCATCAACTTTGACCCTTTTCACTTAAACATGAGACTAAAAAAAAGTTTGAATTCCAGAGGGAATCACTGAACTCTGACCTGCTTAAAATTAGTTTTGTTTTAGTGCCTTCATGGTGACTCAGCGAGCCAATTTTCCAGACACTTAAGACATTTCTGCCCCTGAAGATTCCAGTTCAAGTCCACAGCTATGTTCACTGCTCAGATCAGAACACTTCGTCCCAGAGCTGCAAGCAACAAATTCCCACATCTCCATCACTTTGCCAGATGTTGGCATTACTTGGTATTAAGCTGGATGTAAACACACACACACACACACACACACACACACACACACACACATACTACAGGCTTTTTGTTGTTGTTCACTTAGAGCCTTTTAGAAAGCAAAGTTTTCCACTCAAAATTCAGTCACAGGGAAATGTTTATCTAATTATATAAGCATTACTTAGTAGCCTAACTTCCACAGAACCAAAATTCCTATCTTATGGTTAGCAGTATTTTAACATATTCAAATTACAATATTTCTAAGTGTGTTTACTCATGGGGGGGGGTGGGAGGCCTACTGAGATGTTATTCTCTATTCCAGATTTTAGAAATCTGTCAAGGAATGATTATCATATCACAAATGATAATATCACAATATTATGTTTTCCTTCAATGGAACTCCAAATATGACATCTGTTGTCAGAAATCTAGGCATTAATAAGGACAATACCTTTACCAAAAACAACCAAAGGCCTAGTGTGAGTTCAGCTTGATTCAGTCTCTCAACCACCACCCCCTCCTTTTAGGAAAGCAAACTTGGCAAAAGCAAAACAGCATCCAATTTTATTAATATAAACTAAAGTGTTAAAGAACGAAGTCTAGAGCTATTCCTGCTTAAACTTATGTTTTAATTCTTTTAGAAAAGTCAAAGATAAATGCATTCAAGAAAAAAAAAATCCACTTAGTTGTATGAAGCCAGAGAAAAACCAATGTTAACACAGTCAGTTAACCAGGAGAAAAGAATCAATATGACACAAATGACTCTATACAAATCACATACCATGTTAGACAAGAAGTCTTTATTGTCCTCTGACTGGTGAGTTAAATATATTGAAAGGTGGTGCAAAAGGTGGTATGCATCATCATATGAAAACACCGGTCTACCCTAAATCTATCCGTTTTCAAATACCTACACCATGGGGCCAGGGAGATGGCTCAGTGGAAAAAGCACTTGCCTGACAAGCACAGGAGCCTGAGTTCAATCCCGGTTCCACAAAAAACAAAGACCTACACCAATGACTTTCTTAAAATAAAGGCATTTGGTCCCTATTGCTACTGCCTAGAAACTGAAAGTCAGAAAGTACATAGATGGTACAGATCATAAAAAGAAAACACAACAGAAGTTTATTTTAATTCTTATTCTCCTTCCACAAGACAAAACTAAGTGTAGCCGAAATACTAAGAAAATAAAATCTATTTGACTAAGCCTCTCTGGAAATCATTTCTTTAATTTGCTACATATTCAAAAAAGAGTACAATTAAGTTTTGCAACTTCAGCATACATACTTTAATGCAGACCTATTTCAATTTTATTTAATTCATAAATCACTCAACTCATCAATAGGGAATGATCCCAGGTTTCTAAAATTAATAAAATATTTGAAAATCATTCTGATTACTTTTACATTTCAAGCACATGTAACTATTTAGGTCCTTTACTGGTGGTTAAGAAAACAATCACTAACAGTTTTAAAAACTAGGTCAATCATTTATATGAAGAGGTCAACAGAAGTGAAAATTTTACATGCTGCCAACTAATACTTTCAAAGATACAATTCACTATGAATAATGTAAGGTGCTAATGAAACACATATTTACAAGTCAGATAGTAAACTCCAATATTTAAATGAAATAAAATTATACAGAGGTGTTCCCATGTTAGAACCATTATCTGAAGAATCTGCCAACATAAGATTAGCATTGTAGTTGCTCAATCCTCTAATTGTCTTAATAATAAAATATGCTACTAATTATGTAAGGTATTTTGACCTTGCATTCCAAAAGAGAAATTTGCATTTTTCTTTGTATACTTAGTAAAAACTAATATATGGTGTCATTAAAAAGTAATTCAACTGGTTTTTAAGCAAATATACCTTGTCATCTAAGTCCAAAGGCATTTTCTTTTCTTAGTGGTCACTTTTCAGAACAACACCTAATTAAAGATTAGCCATTACTCACAGTATTTTTATCTACTTCTGAAACTGCTAAATGTGTACACACACGTACATGCACACACTTCTAAATATCCTCAATGGTGATAAATTTCCTAATCTGAAAGTTAATTTTAGCTATTTTCATCATTTCAGAGAGACATTTATAGCCAATTCTTATGAATAAAAAATGATAAATCTTTAAATAAAAAAATGATAAAATGTGATTAGAAAATAATGAGATGGAAGTTTTCTTTTTTAGTCAGGCTTGCAAATGATTCAAACAACAATTCTAAGAGAGAAAGTTCCTATAATGCTTTGAGGAAGGGCATCATTGGAATAGAAAATTTGCTTTTCTGAGTGTTAATGGTAAAAAATAACATTTATGTGAACGCATAAATTATAATGCATTACTTCAAGAATCAAACTGTACTTTTCAGTCATGCTCTGCAAATATTATAGAGAGAGAAGTTACATATTTTCATTTAGATGACTATACATATGCCTACTAAAGCTTCTGTGGGTGAGATAACAGCAGATTAATCTGAAACATAGATAGATAGATAGATAGATAGATAGATAATATAACTTTGATGCAATTCTTTTGGTCTTACAAAAAGTAATATTCAATTATTTAAAAAGAAATCATAATGAGATAGTCACATCCAACCCCAATCTGTAGGCTTCTATACACTCTCCCCTATACACAGTCAACACTTAACAAGAGTTCAGGGTGGGATTATGCACAAAAACTGCAAATTTAAACAAGGTGTGATCGTAGACTTTTTCACACATTATTGTATCACGCTGCACCAGAACACTTAATGTATGCACAGTTCCAAAATAGCTTGGGCTATTACTGCACAGCCCTGAAAACTACTAAAATCCTGATGAGGGCACCTCAGAAAAGCTGTGCCTTAAAATGCACACTAATAAAAGGTGGTTTTCATGATTTGTATTGTACAACAGGAAAAACAGTAACATCTACAGCATCCCCTCATTGTTCTGGAGTCTGATTTTTTGTTAGTTTCTACCTATAAAAGTTGTTTCGTCAATATGACTAGGACAATAGGACTCAATCCTACTTAATTGACTCAATTATGGAATAAGTGTGCTTTTTTCCCTATGTTGCCCTACTTTCCTTTAAAGTTGCATTTGAATTATTGATGAAATCGCAATAAAGCATTTCTTTGTTACACATACTTTAGAAGTCAAGAAGAATGTTTCATAGTTAATTTTTAGACTCCCAATGATAAAATAAACACACTTGTTGTCCTTTCAAGAAAAGTCAATAACATGACACAAGTTTAAAGGAGTGACATTTTCCCTATTGTTCTGAGAACATAATGTGCTGAAATGGTAAATATACCTATAAATATAAAAGAAGAAAATAGCAAGCAAGAGTGTAATATGGAAACTACTGCAGGCTCCAGGTCTTCCTGGATAATAAAAACATTTAAACCATGACAACACTGGACCTTGCTTTTCCTTAAGTATTCAAAGATTCAATTAGTCAGAGGGCAGGATGAGGCCCCTCAACATGGTAGGAAGTCTAGTTTTCCAGAAAAGGACATTTCTTCCATAGGCTCCTATAATTCCCACCAAACTGACTGATACTCCCTTCATTCAGTTTCCAAACAGTGGCTAGAATGATTTTTAAATCACAAATCTGAACCCTTTTCTTCTTTGCCATTGTTTTTAAAATAAAACCTTAAATCTTCACAAGACCAACAAGACCCCAGGTCAGAAGAATCTGACCCCATCTATCCTCATCCTACCCTACTAACTTTGCCTATTTCTGTTTCCCAACCACATTGGTCTCTTACATTCTATATTACACACTATCACCCACTTAGGAAACAAATGCATGCTGTCCTCCGCTCCCACACTCCTCTCCCACCTTCTCCACCTGCTTATCCCTTCCTTTCCTCCACTGTCCAGCCCAAAAGTCTCTTCCTCACAGAAGCCTCCTAGGACTTCCAGAATAAGTGAAGCAACCCTGCATCTCTGTAGTTCCCTGTATTCTTCCTCCATTATAGACTCGAGAGTACTCAACATGACATACATTGACAGTATGATGTTCTCCACCAGCCTGAAGCTACCATGAGTAACTGGTGTATTTTGCCTGTTCTGTGAGACACACTGTTAGCCCTGGCATCCTAACAGCAGCAGGGCTCCTCTAGCAAAACCACACACTCCTCTCCCCACCACTGAATGTCCATCGCATCTCGTCTGTTTGTATTATACCTACTTGGCACTGTAATTGCAGCAACTAATCCAATGTTATATAACTAATGAAATATAAGAGCAAAAGTACGTTTTCATCACATTAAATTAAATGTGTTTGGAAAGAATAAAAGTGAATTGTTTTTTAAAAACACTAATTATGGTGTCAAGTTCAACAAAATTGGAATGAAACTGGAAAAAAGCTAACAAATTCTGCACTTAAGACTTCTTGTCAAATATCATGAAGCTCTCTTGTCATTTTTATTAAATCAAAAGTAAAAATAACAGAATATAGACTATACATACAGATTAGCTGAAAAGGTGACAAGGTGATAAGGACCATCACTGAGGGGATCCAGACTGAAAAGCCTTCGCTATGCATCTATTAACTTGCAAATTAATATATACTGATCATAAAATACTAAGAAACTGATGAAGCAGGTAGTCCTGAAAATCAAATGATATTTAATATAGCTAACATTTCTTTAAGATTTAAAGCTTTCATTTTTTTAAATACAGTTCCAACTACGAGTCACAACTACAATGGAGAAGAAACCCCCCCCCCATCTGTTGGTGTGATTAACTGATGAATGTCCATCTTTATCCCTAAATTATAAGCTCCATAAAGGATAGGAATGAACCTCTCCTTCTCATCATTTTAAATCCATTACGCAATTCATAATAATAACAGTCTGAGTGAAAGAATAGACTTGAAGGCCAGGGAGATAGTCCAGAGGTATAAGTACCTGCCTGGCAAGCTCAAGGTCCCAAGTTCAATCCTGGTATTGAAAAAAAGAAAGAAAGAAAGAAAGAAAGAAAGAAAGAAAGAAAGAAAGAAAGAAAGAAAGAAAGAAAGAAAGAAAGAGGGCCGGGGAGATGGCTC
>NW_004524640.1:4799964-4807645 GCF_000260255.1 Octodon degus
CTTTGTCTTTCTGTTGGTCTGTCTCTCTCTCTCTCTCTCTCTCTCTCTCTCTCTCTCTCTCTCTCTGTCTCTCTCACTCTCTCTCCCTTTTTCCCTCCCTCCCCCTCTGTCTCTCTGCCTCTGTCTCTCTCTCCCTTCTTCCCTCCCTCTCTCTCCTCTCCCTCTCTATTCCTTGTTTTTGCTGTTTCCACTGCCATGAACTGCTGCCCCCTGCCATGTGCCACTCTGCCTTGCAGCCAGCTAATTATGGACTGCAACCTCTACAAACTGTGAGCTAAATAAACTTTCCCTCCTTTAATTTTAAGTGTCGAATACTTTGTCTCAGCAATGAGACAAGTAACTGGGACACACTGCACCTTTCTCTGGCCCCAACTCAAAGTTATGTCAGTTCCTCTCTTTTGGCTTTAAGTATACTGAATTACTAAAAACTTTATTTCAAAACTCTGAGACCGAATCATCAATTAAAAGTTTTTCCAGCAGTCCAAAATCAGTTGTGAATTATCTTGTTACTAGCACAAGCACATTATTTAACTTCCATATGCCATATATGTGGTGTGCAAACAAACCAGAACAGAAAATTTTACCACTGGTTCTCAAACTTTTATGTGCAAAACTGTCATCAGTAATGTTTGTTAAAAAGTCACGTAATGGTGGCAACATCAATGTGTGGGAGGACATCACACACACATAGAGATTCAGATTCTGTCTTGTGTTGGGCCCAAAATGGCATTAAAAAAGAAAAAAGCAAATACCCCAGGTAGCCTTCAACTAACTGGCGGGGCATTCAATTTTGAGAAATAGTGTTCCATCATTTCCCTTTATATCAGCTTTCAGCTTCTTAAAGATACAAAATAGTTCCCAACAAACAAGTTACAAACAACACCTATCTGTGTGTTTAACAAATATTTTAGGTAAAACACACAGTGGGTACTTGATACTAACAAGCAACATTTAGAAATCACATCTCAAGTTCTGACTTCCCAGTACCACTTCCAATCCAATCCTCCTGTGGTAGAGAGCTAAGCGTGGCTCTTGCTTCCATTTCACAGAGAAAAGTCCCACATTAACACTTTGGCATGGTGGAAAAGAAGTGCAATCCCACAGACTAAACTGATAAGAAGTAACATTACTTCTCACAACAGTTAAGGAAAATGGGCTTGACACACAACCTGCTAGATTCTGTTGGCTCATCTATGAAGAGAGGATAATACTTTTCCAAAAGGAGTACTGAGAAGATTACATAAGATTCATAAGATTCCCCATGGAAAGTGCCTAGCACCTGGCCTGGAATATATTAAATGGTCAAAAGCTATTAGATTTCCTACTTCTCCATCATGCAAGGCTGACTTGGCTAAATGTCAGTTTGCGATCTATGTCTTCACTCGGCAATCATTTAGCTGTTCTGTCACAGCTGATATGATTGTGCTTCAGACACAACCCAATGTCTTCAGGAAGCTTACCTTCCACTTTTTTTTTTAGTATAGGGTCTATTGGGTCTCACTACATAGATCAGACTCGTAGTGATTCCCCTATTTTCAGCCTCCCAAGTGCTGGGATTACAGGTGCATGCCACCATGCCTAGTCTCCATCACCCTCTCAGCACGCCCCTTGTGCGGGGCTGGCACAGCAGGCCAAGATTGAACCCCAGCCACTGTGCTCTGCCTAAGCAGGTGCTTTAGTCTGCTGAGCTATCTGGCTGGCCCAGAGCTTACCTTCTAGTGGGAAATTCTTCATGTCTCCCTACAGCTAGCCCTCTCCAAGAAGGCAACAGAGTAAACTTAGCATAACTTTCACCTCATCCACTATGCAATGACCACAATGTGGAGTGGATACCACTGCCCTGACATTAAAGACCTGTGGTAACTGAAAAGCTAAGAAAAACTCAGCAAGCAGATGAGAAGAGCATTTGAGTGGTCTAAGAAAATCTTCAATGGTAAATACTGGGCCCATTAAGTTTCTTAATGGAGATACTAATGAAGATATGTACTGATGGACATATCAGTTTAATGCGCATAAAATGATCACTTTATTGTCAGAATGTAGAAAAGACACTAGTATCGTGTTAGCAGTGAAGGCTGAGGAAGCTCTCCTTGAGAGAGTAAAGAAAAAAATCAAGACAGAATTATAAGAAATAGTATTGAAACAGTACCCACTTGTTCAGAAACATTTTCCACACAAGAACAAAGTAATAAAATTGATTCTACCAGACACATATGAAATGATGCCAGTACTGCAGAGGAATGCTGCACATCACAAGAACTTACATGCAAACCTCAGCCTGCTCCTCCTGATACTACACATCTGACAACTTCAGCTCTCGGTAGCCATGAAATGCACCAGTAAATCTTAGTGTACAACAGATTTTGCAGCAGTTCTTAAACCACAATGCTGAAGAGCTAGCAACTACAGAGGGCATAAAACCTGGCATGGTAGAAAATTAAATCAGAAATATAGCAAGAAATACCATCTAGGAAACATGTCAAAAATACTTACATCTTTCTCTTTTCTTCCTTTCTTCTTTCTCCCTTGGTTCTGGGGATTAAACACAGGGCCCCAGCACTGAGAAATATCCCTAGCCCTTTTTTGAGACAATGTCTCAATAAGTTGCCCATGCCAGGCTCAAACTTGTGATCCTCCTGCTTCAGCCTCCCAGAGTGCTGCTGGGACTCCATGCTCAGCTTTAGCCTTCTCTTTTCCTCTCCCAAGTGCAAGTTCATTAACCTTTTTAACCAAAGACAATGAAGTAACCAATGTTCATTCAGTATTTGGGGAAAATTATGCCAAAAGTTTCACAACAAGCAGTGCTTATCCTGGGCACAGATTCCCTAGAGAGATCTCTTGTCTGAGGAATGTGTCAAAAATTAGCTCTCTTTTCCTGCCTCCCATCCTCCTTGGTTTTTAAAGTTGTCTCCATGCCAGTTTCCCACAGTAAAACACAGAGCCACCTAAAAATCTGGGGCAGAATATCAGTGGTCTCAAGAATCTCACTAAAACAGTCCAGCTGGGTAATTCACGTCCAAAAATACTCCCTGGCACATACGGAAGTATTGCTCTCAAATGCATTACTGATGATCAGTCTAACTGTGTCTAAATGACATGGTCTTCATCCTCCACCATACCCTCCCCTGACCCTGGCCCCCAAAAAATAGCAACAACTCAATTCTCAGTCCAATAACATCTTTCCTCAGATGTTGTTCTCCCAGTGGGCAGAAGAAAGAACTGCCGCATTGCCACCAGCTCTTCTACAGTTTCTTTTAATTTAAAGTTACAACAGGAGGGAAGAAAAGAGACTTTCTATTAAGGGACAACTCCCTGAAGGGGCTCTTAGCTGACAATCGAAGGACTGCTCATGGCAGTGATCAAATCTAACGCAACAAAGTGCTGGTGGCTCTGTGACTCATCACAGCAGGGGCTGGTGCTGAGGGCCACTTGAGTTCAGGGCTTTGTGGCACTGCAAGTTGGTTTAGGAACAGTCACGGAGGGGAGCAAAGACGGGAAAGGTGTTTGAGGCTCAAGATAAAATGCGGACTTATAGTGCAATGCTGCTCAGCTGAATGGAAAGCCTAGAGAGGTAAGGAAATGAAGAGAGTCCCATCCACCTCACACTTTAGGGAAAATTACCTGAACGTGGCCAAGGTCAGCTGGTCAACCTGGAACACTCGATAGCATGATGAAAATAATGATGGATCCATGAGGGGGAAAAGCAAAATACCTATTTTTAAAAGGTAAGCATCAAGATGATTTGCTTGCATAAGCAATGCTTTCTAACACCTACATGAAATATCTGTCATTTAGGGACACCTGAAACGACTCAACTAAACTGCTCTCCTGCCTTTGTGAGTATTCTAGAAATAGAAATATATAATGTTCATTTTCTCTGTACTCCGGCACAGAATTATAGACTTACACAGGACCCCACATAATCTCATTTAATGCTGATGAGTGAAAGGATACTGTCATTATATTCAGCTTCCAATGGAAGACAACCAAGCATTACAGAGCTCAAAGACACTGCCAGGGCTTCCTGTTTGTGTTGTTTTGTTTTCAGGTGGCTGGTCCACCTGACCAGAGCAAGGACTACTAACACCTGGACTAGGTTGCTGAACCGCAACTGTACCACTCAGTTTTCATGCTGTCAGCATGACTTGGCAGTAGCCTATGGCTATAGTGACACTTGTGTACAGAAGCCAGGCTCCGTGGGCTCCCTCACCCAGGACTGAGCACAGAGGGGAGTGCTGGTACCACCTATCCCCGGAGACCCCAGGCACCTCCAGTAAACTGCTCCAGTCTGTCCTCTTCCTATTCAGTGCTCCGTCTGCCCCACGACCCCCATAAGTGTCAAACTCGCACCAGCTCAGGGCCTTTCTGGCCTGGCCTGCTCCTTCCACAATAAGCTCCAGTCATATCTACATATCCAAATCCCTTCTTGGCAACTGCTTCTTGAGAAGCCCCAAATAACACAACCACGAAGTCGGTGGACTGCTTGTGTAAGGAGTCTTTCCTTCATCTTTCATCAGTTGCACTTTCAGAGAAATTCTACTTCTGTAGGAAGAAAAACCAACCACTAATTTGTCCTTATTACTGTATGTCATCTCTTCCAACCAGGCACTGATACATTCCTGTTTCTTTTTTCCTTGCACATAATTAAACAAACAGCATATGTGATTCTCTTTGAAGAAACTGTTGACTCCATAGGGCAAATCGTTGCAAATTAAGATTTCTTTCCTCAAAAGTACTTTCTCTTTATCCACATGTACTGTAATAATATAACCCAGAGGTGGGTAACTATCAAAGGATTAAATCTCAATCTACTCTCATTCATATCTGCTGGCAGGAAATCAAAAATGATGAGAAATGTACAGATAGGTATACAGGTTTTATTTCTTTACCTAGGATAAAAATGTTAATTACTGAAAGAGCACTTATATGAATAAAAGATAGAATTAACACTTGCACCAAATACGGCATCCTAATAAAACCACATTGTCAGAGATCATATATAGATGTTAACTGAATCACTATTTCAAAGTGTTAATCTCAGCCTTAAGAAAGTGATATTTTTTTATCTTAGACTCAAATAAGGTTAAAGTAAGTTAAATATAAAGGAAGCTTAAATATATGAATTATCAAAGCCTAGGCTTGTTTGGGAGGAAGAAAAAAACACAGCAACTAGCATTTACTGAGTACCCAGTTCCTAACAGACACTGTTCCAAGTTTCACATACAGTATTTATGTAATCTACCCACTATCCTGTAAGAAAGAATATTAGGGATGAGCGTGATAGAGCACTCCTGTAATCTCAGAGCTTGGGAGGCTGAGGCAGGAGGATCACCGTGAGTTTGAACCTCATCTGGGCTACCTAATGAGTTTAAAGAGAGCCTAAATTACAAAGAAAAAAAAAGAATATTATAAGCTCCAGCTTTCGAGGTTAAGAGAGGTGGGCAGGACTTAAAAGTTCAGATCCGCAAATCAAGTCTTAAATGAACTGTAATTAAACCTAAATTGAAAAGCTCCAAAACCTAAGAGTATACCCTTTTTCTTGATAGCCTCCTAAATTCTCTTACCTCAGAGATGTACCTGGTACTCCACAGGACTGAGAGTCCTGAGCTACCACAGTACGCCAAATGCATGTGGAACTAAAATCCTCCCATCCCTACAAAGTCTATACTATTTGTTCCCTATGGACACAAAATCACATAAAACCATGCCATCATGAAGTGACATGTGATTGAGCATCACAGATATAATCTAGCCTTTTGATTTGCTTTGAAATTTATAAGCAACAGGCCATCACTACTTCAAGATACACTTTCAGTAACTCAATTTTTAAGAAGTTATTTAAGGTATCCCTTAAACTTACTTATTTTCCCCTAATTTTATAAATATACCACTCTTATTGAATGTCATCTTTAACTATAAGTAGAATAACTAGTTGCCTATAAGGTCTGATTTAAGTAGTTCTAAAAAAAAAAAATCCTATACTTAGAAATATTTCCCCCTGGTAGCTTTCCTTGATATTTATAATCTCCACAATTCCTTCTCTAAGGAATTAGATGATCATAATAGACTGCAAAAATGACAGTATCATCTAGTCATAAAATCAAACCATAATGAAATACTTATACCCTTGAATGAATTGGCTTAAGAGCCAGAGTTTAAATTGGGCAAAAAGGGAGGGAATTTCAAAGAGTCCACTATAGCAAAACAGGATGTTGTCAAGGGCCCATCCTGAAGTTTACAAGCAAGCTTTGAGTAGTACCTATATAAGGACATCAAATGGTAAGGTTGGAAAGAAAACTCCAAATACATTCCCCTAACATGTAGATTTATTTGACCTTGACTCAATTTTAAAGACAAGGAAATAAAAGCTGATCGTTACCCCTAAATGTCTGGCTATAAGCCAGGTAAAAGTCACTGAAAGTGCCTCAGCAGCTGCCCTACTATGGATCCTTAAATGCTCCATTTCTCCAATATCAATTTAAGATCAAATTCATTATTTTAAAACAAAAGGTTAAATGGTTCCTTCACATTTTTAGAAACTTCACTTACCCTTCCATTAATAGCAACGTTTCATTCAGGTAAACTCTTTGTTAACTAAAGATTATTAAATAACTCCACATATAACATCCGTCTCATAAATGTTAAGTATGAGAGATTATTTATGTTACAGCAGACACAGAAAAGAAATAAAAAAGACCCAACTCCTATTTGAGGATTATTTACTATTTCAATTCCCTATGCTCCCCCAAATGAGAACTAGAATTGCAAGACTGATCATAATTGGATTAAAAACCATAATTCTTTAATTCATTCATCAAATTGAGGCATTTGGAACAGTTTATTTACAGGGTTGTTTAGAAAGTTTTGTGTGGTGTTTTTAAAGATAAACCAAAATGCTTTTCTGAAATAAGTTTCAGATCCCAAATCATTCACATATGAAATCCAAATGTAGATGATTTACAAATGGATATTTTAAAACAATGTTTGGAACAAAATTGGACCTTTATTTTATTAACTATCTAAAAATCTAAGTTCAAGGTATAGTTTATTTAAAATAGCCAAGCACTTTTGTGCCTTTAAAATAAATCTACATTTCTCAGGAAAAAAAAAAAATTGCCATGAGAGTGTAAAGGAATGCATTTGACTTCGGGCCTAGACAAGTTTCCGGGTTACTCTCAAAACTAACTGCACCATCCTCTACCACGAGAGTTGATCAGATATTGGGCGAACCATTTAGGTTATGCCAATCAGTCACCTCTAATAATCATACCTACCAAAACTCTCAATAGTATTCAGTATTAGAATTCTCAGATATATGAAATCCATTATATATTAGGAAACTATGAACCACAACTTTTGTCCTATAAATTCCACTTTTTATATGCTCTAAATATACTTTTCAAAGTCATGATATGTTATCAATTGAGTAAAAGAAGAGCTTTTTCTAGAACACAGGACATTCTTATAAGCATTACATTGTATTTCTCATTTGCTTTATAAGAAAAAACTGCTATAAGTAACAAAAGACATTCCTTTAACTAGAGAAAAAAAATATTTTAAAACTTAATACTTCTTCTTACTCATGCCTTACCCTTAACAAGGATCAAAAAAAGACCATCATACCTAGGTAGTAACTTCATTATTTTGTTATTCACTATATATTCCATACACTCCAGAGATG
>NW_004524640.1:4807745-4820861 GCF_000260255.1 Octodon degus
AAAAAAAAAAAAAAAAGAAAGAAAAAAAAATAGACGAGATAAAAAGTTACAAATGAAAGAATAGGGGAGGAAAAAAGAAAGAAAGAATAGGTAAGATGAATCAAATACAACAGCAGTGTTTATTTTCAATTATTTTTAAAATCAATATGCCATTTGTTTTTAAAGAGGTGAGGAACAAATACGGATGCAGTCACAGGAAGGTTCCAAGGGAAAATAATTTTTGAGAGACAATATTTGCCCTTTACTCAATAATGGAAAGATCATCATTTCTTGTACCAAGAAAAAAAAGATTGTAATTTTTATTATTCATTTAAAATAGCAGTCTGTAGCATAACAAGATTTCTGCCTTTTAACTTATGAACTATATTTAAGATTATGTGATTAGGTTTCCCTAGGGACCCAACCATGATTACCATAGCCTTATTAAGACTTCTATACGCTGGTTCCCAAACAGTTGCCTTTTAATTCTTTCTATAATGGAAAGTAGTAATAATGCTACCTGAAATGTATTTATCCCCTTCCTTCCAAGAAATTCAAAGCAACCAACATCTTTTGAACAGGCACTGTTAAATATAAAAATAGGAACATAACTGAAATGAATTCTCATTAACAAAATAAAAAACGTTAATAAGAAAGCTAAGCTATCTAAAGTTCAGGCACAAAATGACTCTGGGATAATGCTTATAAACCAGACTGAGTTTTACCAGAAAAAAAAAAAATGTTTATAAACATTTAGAATTGCAGAAAGCTAAAAGGGACTTATTATATTTGTGGAAGATGTTGTCTTTTCAAATTCTCTATTGCTCAGATGACACAATAAAGATATCTTTTAATTACAGCACTTAACTGATTTACAAATTGATGAGTATGAGAAAGTAAGCAATGAGAGAACCATCAAAGGCATTCTAGAATATGAGGCAGGATATGGGTCATAAATTAGAGCCAGATATGCAGAGGAAAAATGGTGTCACTGTGGCCCCAACCTTTCCATTAATTATGAGGAAATTGGAAGTCATTATGACCTTGGCTTGCACAGATACAAATATTCACGTATGTGTGTGTGCATGCACACACACACACATGCTCCCTCATGATTTTAAAGTATTTTTAAGTTTCAGGGCCGGCCAGATAGCTCAGCAGATTAAAGCCCCTGCTTAGGCAGACGCAGGGACCGGGCTTCAATCCCCAGAGTAGCATGACAGCCCCAACCGGGGGCACACTGAGACATCGACTGAGACTGGGCATGGGAGGCTGAAGTCAGGAGAATCACTATGAGTCCATCTATGTAGTGGGACCCTGTAAACCCTGTACAAAAATACATTTTTAAAAAAATTAGTTTCACAACTATACTCTAAAATCTTATTTTTCTCTGGTTTACTTTTTTAATATTTGGAGTTCATACTATCTCATGTAAATAGATGCCCATTAAATTGGTATTACATTAAATAAACCCATTAGATCATTAAAATGTTTCCAGAATGTACCATCTCCACATTCAGGATATAAGGTATGCACTAGCAGTCTAGCTCAGTAGTCGTTAAGGTGGGTGCAAAAAGGAGAAAAAATACCCACTGGCATTCTGTAATAAAATAGCACAACTTCTGTTTATGTTTCTGGTTTTATACGTACTCTTTCTTCCCTCCTTATTTCTTGTAATTAATAATTTTATATTGACGCTGTATATTCATGATCAAAGAAAAGGTGAGAACTGACTTTAGTGCCCACCTGAAAACCTGGGAAACCTGGGACTGCACTTGCTGGCTGGTTGTCTCTTGTCTCTTACCCAGCAACAACACTTCCTCCTCTTCCAGTGTACATACGGAGACACCACTTTCCTCTTATATCTATGTACGGTAGCTGTTCTACTCTAATTAAAATGTTCTGTTAGCTTCATTCCATAAAGAAAATGTTTCCAGGGCCAGGGAGATGGCTCAGTGGCATAAGTGCCTGCCTGGCAAGCCCAAGGTCCTCAGCTCGATCCCTGGTAGAAAGAAAGACAGAAAGACAGACAGAAAATAAGGCCTCCAAAGCCAGAAATTCAAGCTAATTCACAAGGATTTTTTTGTTTGGTTGGTTGGGCTTTTTGGTTTGATTCTTTTGTTGTTGTTTCTTTTCCAATCTAACTACCACCAGGGGACCTAGTTTTGATAGAAGGAAGCCATTAATGCTAATGTCCTCCTTACTCCTAACATGTTGTCACATAGGACAGCTCTACGCTTGAGGAAGAGGGTTAGGGATTATACTGCCTAATATTTATCTAAATTAACATTTATAAAATGGATAGATGATTTAAAAAGATTTCCTTCCAAAAAAACCTACACATATTCAAGTAATATCGATCACGTAAACACAAGTGAGCGTAGGAATACGGCAGACCTGTGCCTCTCATACTGACTGCTAGCTCTTTGTCAGTCATATCTCAAGAAAAAGCTGAGAATTACAAAAGATAGGGAGATGGACCATGCGGCGAGCTGTTTGTGACAGTTGCTGCGTCATACCACGCAGAGGTGCTCAACCTCCCAGCTGCCAGGAGTGTCATCTGCTGAAAGCTCAGAGCTCAGTTCCTCCAGAAGAATTTCCACTTCTATTTCCATTTCTGATCCCTCTAATTTCCTACCCAGTGATCACCCACACCCAACAGCCAAGTGGGATTCCATAGTCCTGGCCACCTGGCCTCAGCGTGGAATGTCTCTGAAGACCCATCCAGATGCAGCACTCCCCGCAGAACAGCCAAAGCCTCAGCCACCTCACACTCTTACCTGTCCATCCTATGTCCCTCCTTCCCCTAGGTGGTGTCCCTGAGAACTGTCCACAGACTCATGGCTTGGACACCTGACTACCAGAGTTGGTCTCCAGGGAGTGCTGATATAACACATCACTGCCTCACATCCACTGTTTTCTTTCTTTCTCTTTTCATTTGTGTACTTGGTACAGGGACTCACTACACAGATCAGACTCCTGGTGATTCTCCTGTTTTCAGCCTTCCCAGCGCTGGGATTACAGGCCTGCGTCACCATGCCCGGACTCTGTCAAGGGCTCAGTATGCCCTGCGGGCAACATGTGGGACCGGGGATTAAACCCTGGTCCCTACATTTGCCAAAGCGGTACTTAGTCCACTGAGCTATCTCACTGGCCCATACCAACTGTTATTTAAGCCAAACCTTGTAAGAGTTCATTGTCTTTTTGATCAGTAAGTAAATGATGAATATGTGTCGATCTGTGTATTCTGGAAGGCTTTGTACACTACAGGTTTTTTGTTGTTGTTGTTTCTTGGGGTTTTTTTCACTACGGTTTTAGTGATGGAGTACCCCTAAAGTGTTAATATGCCACAAAATATGCCAAGGCAGCATTTCAACTTTGACTCAAAGAGCTAGTTTTCTTTCTTTCTTTCTTTTTTTCTTTCTTTCTTTCTTTCTTTCTTTCTTTCTTTCTTTCTTTCTTTTTCTTTCTTTCTTTCTTTCTTCCTTCCTTCCTTCCTTCCTTCCTTTCTTTCCTTAAATTTTTTGGCTACTGAATGAACTCCATTACTTCACTCAGAACTACAGTAGCCTATGTTACTCAGCAATCTACAAGTTCAAAACTAACACTATGGGTCAATGGTAGAAGGATCATTTTCAACAGACCATTGCCAGTCATCACAGCCTCATCTCAACTAATCTCACCACATACTTGACCTTCCACCATAAACACCAAGCTCTCATTCCACAAACATACCTTGCTAACTCTCACCTTCCTAACTTTTTACCTGTGCTGTCTAGCCTGCAAGGAATGATCTCCTATTTCCTCAGAGCATCACCCCCTGCCTTACACTTAGCTAAACTCAGAGACTGAAAAAAAGCAGTTTGCCCAAGTGCAAGCACAAGTAGGTGCACTATCTGCTGAAAATATAGGAAAAATAACTGCCTGGAAGTTGACGAACTCTGTTATTGCCTGGCTCTGACAGCTCCATCCTGCATTACGGCTAGTCTTACCCTATTGAATGCCTCTTAGATCTTACTGGCTAGCAGAATCAAATCAGCAAACAAACAGCCCCTCCACTGGGACCAACTGCCTCTGAGATCTGCCCTGGCTATGCCACTTACGCAGTAGGCCATGGCTGAGGAGCTCCAACAAAGGCTGAGCACTTCCAGTCAAACCCGCAGCTGGATCACAGGCTATGTCTCACTCCAGAAAACCAAAGAAGTTGTATTGAAAATGTGAAAGCAATCAATATACCTTACTCTCTGTGATAACAAACATTTATGTATACAAAGTAACTATGTCACTAACAGATTAAACCAAAAAAGAATGAAATTTTATAAGGAAAAGGAGCATACAGTTTTTAGAAGTAGAGGGCAGTGAGAGGGGAAAAGACCAGGGTAATAGGAAGCCAATCTTACCTAATACTTTTAAAAATATCAAGAAAAACAGGGAGAAAACATCTTACTTAGAAACACAAGATTAAAAGTAAGAATGGAAGGCATGCATTTGCCAATAAGACAGGAGGGTGATTTTATTATATAGCTTAAGTTTTGTACTATATCTATACATTATTGAATATGCATCTAATTGATTAGTACAATATCAGCTCACACAATAAATCACTTAAAAACTATCCAATCTCTCTTCTCTGCTCCCAAAGTTCCATGTGGAGCTGCATCTCAGTCACTCTGCTTATTACTGAAAACTAACAATTGCTTTATTACTACTAGCTCCCCTACAAAACTGAGGCCCTTGTCGACCAAAACCAAGTTTCATTTATATTTTTACCCCTTTGCACAAATGATACTTACATTTAAATTAAAATTTGAATTGAACAAATATTCATTGAACTTTAGCTAGACAAATAGTGATAAGATACAGGGTTCCAACTTCAAAGAATTATTTTAAGTACTTTGCATTTATCCTATCATTAATTCAACTGCTTTATGGAGTAAATGTAATTATCCGCATTCTTCGGATGACCCTGAAAGAGCTCAAATATATGGCTCAGCCAGAAAGAGGTAAAGGATGATCAAAACTAGAAATATGGTATTGAGGACCAGTGAGATAGTTCAGCAGTCTAAAGTGCCTGCTTAGGCAAGCACAGGGACCATGGTTCAGTCCCTGGTTCCACATGCCACACCAGCCCCACTCCTGGGGCAAGCTGAGCCAGCTACAAAAATAAAAAAGAAAGAAAGAAAAGAAATATGGTATTGAACTACAGCACTGATGTCTCTGGGCACAGACACCCAATATCTCTTAGGCATAAGACATGTTTATGATATGATTACACTACTGTAAACAATAGTAAAAGCCACACAGGTGGTTACAGATTTAAGTGTTGTGAGAAATTAACAGATAGTTAAGTTTGAAGGACATCTATATGAACAATATACACATATGTAACCAAAATGTTACATGTATAGTTATATAGTTATAGCTATAGACAACAAAAATCTCAGTGTACAGTCACGTGTGGGTGGAGCTAGCGTGTGATACCAATACTCTGGAAGGCTGAAGCAAGAGGATCCCAAGTTTGAGCCCAACCTTGGCTACTTAGTGACTTAACAAAACCCTGTATCAGAAAAGAAAAGGGCTGAGAGTGTAGCTTAACATGCAGAAGTCTCAGAGTTCAATCCCCCTTCAAGCTTGTTTCAGAAATCCTGATTCAAGCCAATACTACTGGCCAAGCCACCACTTTTCTCATGTGTGAATCACTTCAATCACCTCCTTTCCACTTTGCCCAAATCCATCCCTGCCTCTTTCATTTGGTATATAGGTTAAAGACACATTTTATTTATCCCTTAAGAAACCTCAATGGCCTTCTCATCATTCTTGTGGAGATTCAACTCTAATATGGCCCAGCAGGCTGAATGCTCTGACCTCAGTCTCCTTCTCATTGCCTCATTTCCATCCGATTCTGCCTCACTTTGTATCATCCAGATTGTCTTTACAGTTTCACATATATGTGCTTTTCTCTCTCTTAGAAACTTCGCACATGCCGTGCCCTTCACCTCAAAAGTCTTCTTCCTCTCCCTTTATTTACCTCATTAACTATCTTTACCATGTGACTTCTTTATAGCAGCATCCTTTAATTCTCCTTCTCCCAGAATATACTGTAGAGATGTCTGTGGAGCACCATTTTTACAATCTGCAGTCAATTTATCTTCCTTCAAAGATCCCACAACCGGGGGCCTGCCCCTTAGCTCAGTTCTTTAAGTGGCTGCTTCAACAAAGCAGTCAGGCTCAGGTTGCTGTGGTTCGATCCCTACAACTCAAGCCAGCCAATCATGCCCTGAAGGCATTTGGAGCAAAAAAAATATCCCACAACCTGTGCATGAAGTACGTGCTTGTTCTATACACTACTGAATCTCAGCAATCAGTATACCACCTCACTTACAGTAGGTGCTCCATGAGAATGTGTTGGCTACTGAATGGAGGGACAAATCAAACAGAGAAAGTCAAGTTACAGAGCCAAGTGGATCAAGATTCAGGAGAGAATTTGAAGCAGAAGGGGTCTGAAGCAGAAGGAAAGTGCTGCTCTGGAAGGAGTCCTTGGGTCAGATAGGGTTCCGTGTCAAGGTGCCTTTGGTGCACGGACCACAGCCTTGGCCACAAGCATGCTGAGAGTTTATAGGGTCAACATGTACAGACAGTTTGGAAGTCATCTGGGGGAGTTGAGCTCAGCATGAACTGGGTAACTGACTGCTCTGGAAGGGAAAGTTTCCCTTCTTGGAAAAGACTAGGAAAGTCTTGGAAATCAGAGTTCTGGGTTTGAGTCTCAGCTACACCATTTATTAGCTGTGCTATTTTGCTGGTTCAGTTTCTTATCTGTATAGTAGAAAACACCTGCACTAAGTAACTACAGAGATGGAATGTGAACAAACTGATTCACACAAGGCCTAGCATCAGCAATTTACCAGTCAACATTGAATGAGCCAGAAGAAGGTACCTTAATGGCATGCCACAAAGGAATTATTTCTGATGGGCAGGCTTTTGTGTCACAAGCAGACAGCCACCTATACGGAAAGTCAAGTCCTTTCTTGGTTTCTGCCTTATTGTCTTTATAACTCATTTGCCTTTCTGGCTTCTACTCTGTATTCACACCCAGAACAATCTCTGCTGATTCTTTTCGGGCTCTTATTCTTCAAACTGATCGGATCATTTCTAAACTTCTATTTACCTTCAATATTTATTTCCAACTCTCCATCTTACACCAATGACACACCCAGAAGCAGTCCTAAATTCTAAGGCAAACCCTCCACAGCTAAATACATCACTTTTCTCTTCCCAAGAAACGTTAAAAAGATTATGCCTAAAACAATTGCAATGTTAAACCTGATTTTTAAGAGTTAACAGAGAGCACTTTTTTTTTCTCCAAGGATAGGTAATAGCATCAGATTCTGAAATTAAGCACAGCAGGAAGAAAGAGGCTGCATAGATTTCACAGAGTATCATAGGCCTTTGCAATAAAGCATTTAAAAATGCCTTGTATCGCTAATTCTTTACACAATCTCCTTTTATTTCCAAAGCAGTATGCGGGGCTTGAGCCATGAGACGTGCATTGATGTTAACATCACACTGCTTGAATTAGAGCCATTTTTCTACTGAAACTCCTGTTAGGTTTCAAATTACTTTTTACCTTCTTCCCCCCAATACATTTGCCAGATCAAATGAATGGTTCCCTCTTCCAACAATGCTGAATCCACTTTTGCAGCCATCACCTTAGCCAGCCCAACATTTTTCCCTCAAGATTCCAAAAGTCAGGACTTGAGCACTAGGGGATATCTGCCTGTTTGAAGAGCACTGGCTCACATGCCGCTGTGGGAATTCTAAGTGAATGAGGGCAAATCTCTTCTTAGACTGCTTTCAATTTCTTACCTCGCCTCTCTCCCAAGCCAATACTCTTCATTCATTGATTTGATTGCTCATCAAATATTTGCTAAATAGCTAATATCAGCTAGGGCATTGTGCTAGATACCCTAATGGATTTTTATAACAGTAAAAAGAAAGTAAAATCAGCTACAAGCCACTGCTTGGTGACAGGCAAACTATCAGATGGAGACCTCACTAAATGCTAAATAAGTGGTCAAAAATGTGTTGCATAATGTAGATTTGCTATTTTCATTTTTTTAAAATGTATTTTGCACAGGGTCTCACTATGCAGCTCCGACTCATAGTGATTCTCCTGTTTTTAGCCTCCCCAGTGTTGGGATTACAGATGTGCGCTACCACACCCAGACTAGGTTTGTTAATTTCATGACCACCGATCTTTTGGTTAAAATTTGTCAAGGTTTTTTCATATATTTTTGTAGGCTATAAATGCTTTTTTTTTCCTAGTTCATGTGGAACCTCTATGATTTGTTCAGTAAATATCTGCTGAGTCCTATGATTATGTCGGAACAAAACAGACAAGGTCCCTATACTCATATAGTGATTACTGCCCCAAGGTAATAAACACAGTAGCCTCAGGTTTTGATCCTATACAAAGTTTTGATCCTTTGTGTGATCCAAAAGGTTTGGGTTTTTATTTGTTAAAAAAAAAAAAAAAAAAAAGCCACTTCCCTATAACAACCATACTAGGTTAGTTAAAATCTTCCCTTCCTCTTACCTCTCTAGGATTCATTTTCAGCATATTCCTCCCTGACTTTACCCTCAGTACATATGCAGTCACCTGTGTTCAACCAAAGTCAGAAAATATCAGATGGAAGGCTCCAGAAACAATTTGTAAATTTTAAATTTCACACAGCTCTGAGTAGCAAGATGAATAACGGCACTCATCATGTTCCATCTTGCTCGGAAGGTTTTTATCCCTTTGTCCAAAGTGTCCACATGAGTACACTGAACTGCCTCAAAGTTAATAGTCAAGTAGTCACCTCGGTGATCACACTGGCTTCCACGTCACCACGGCACTTGTGTTCCAGGAACCCCTCAATGGCAGCCTCATGCTACGTCACAATGCCTACGTCATTCACTTCATCTCATCACAAGAAATATGGGTACTTACAACACAATATTTTGAGAAAGGCCACATTCCAATTGAGGATTTAGTTACAATGGCTCTATTTTATATTGTTACTGATAATATCGTACTATGTCTCATTTATAAACCAAACTTTATCATAGATAAGTGTACAAAAAACAGTGCTGTAGAGATAAAGATTCAGTACTATCCATATGTTCAGTATCCAGGGAATTCTTAAAGGTATCCCCCACAGACAAGAGAGGACTACTGTAATTATGATGAAATTGCTCCAGTCTATTTTCCACATATTACTCTTGCCTGTTTATTTAATCTTTCATTAAGTAACTATCTTTAGGCACCTACTCTGTTGGAGCTATTGTGCTAAGTATTCGGTATAAAAATGGATAAAGATCAACCTCTGATTTTTTTTTTCAGGGGGTCAGGTAAAAGTACTGTCCAAGGCTAAAATGCCTATCACCATACCATGGACTGTGTCTAGATGCTCTCCGAAAGCCTCGTGCAGTCATGGGAGCAGGCTCCTAGGGCTTGTAATTGATTCACAGTCCAAACTGGGATTAAGGGTGTGAGTGCTACACCTGCCCTAGGGCGGGTACCCTGAAAATTAAAAAAGGAGCTGAAAAATCTGTGTGTGTGTGTGTGTGTGTGTGTGTGTGTGTGTCTGTGTCTGTGTCTGTGTGTGTTTGTCTGTCTTTGTCTTTCTGTTGGTCTGTCTGTCTCTGCCTCTCTGTCTGTCCCTCTCTGCCTCTCTCTCTCTGTCTGTCTCTGCCTCTCTCTCTCTCTCTCTCTCTCTCTCTCTCTCTCTCTGCCTCTGTCTCTCTCTCCCTTCTTCCCTCCCTCTCTCTCCTCTCCCTCTCTATTCCTTGTTTTTGCTGTTTCCACTGCCATGAACTGCTGCCCCCTGCCATGTGCCACTCTGCCTTGCAGCCAGCTAATTATGGACTGCAACCTCTACAAACTGTGAGCTAAATAAACTTTCCCTCCTTTAATTTTAAGTGTCGAATACTTTGTCTCAGCAATGAGACAAGTAACTGGGACACACTGCACCTTTCTCTGGCCCCAACTCAAAGTTATGTCAGTTCCTCTCTTTTGGCTTTAAGTATACTGAATTACTAAAAACTTTATTTCAAAACTCTGAGACCGAATCATCAATTAAAAGTTTTTCCAGCAGTCCAAAATCAGTTGTGAATTATCTTGTTACTAGCACAAGCACATTATTTAACTTCCATATGCCATATATGTGGTGTGCAAACAAACCAGAACAGAAAATTTTACCACTGGTTCTCAAACTTTTATGTGCAAAACTGTCATCAGTAATGTTTGTTAAAAAGTCACGTAATGGTGGCAACATCAATGTGTGGGAGGACATCACACACACATAGAGATTCAGATTCTGTCTTGTGTTGGGCCCAAAATGGCATTAAAAAAGAAAAAAGCAAATACCCCAGGTAGCCTTCAACTAACTGGCGGGGCATTCAATTTTGAGAAATAGTGTTCCATCATTTCCCTTTATATCAGCTTTCAGCTTCTTAAAGATACAAAATAGTTCCCAACAAACAAGTTACAAACAACACCTATCTGTGTGTTTAACAAATATTTTAGGTAAAACACACAGTGGGTACTTGATACTAACAAGCAACATTTAGAAATCACATCTCAAGTTCTGACTTCCCAGTACCACTTCCAATCCAATCCTCCTGTGGTAGAGAGCTAAGCGTGGCTCTTGCTTCCATTTCACAGAGAAAAGTCCCACATTAACACTTTGGCATGGTGGAAAAGAAGTGCAATCCCACAGACTAAACTGATAAGAAGTAACATTACTTCTCACAACAGTTAAGGAAAATGGGCTTGACACACAACCTGCTAGATTCTGTTGGCTCATCTATGAAGAGAGGATAATACTTTTCCAAAAGGAGTACTGAGAAGATTACATAAGATTCATAAGATTCCCCATGGAAAGTGCCTAGCACCTGGCCTGGAATATATTAAATGGTCAAAAGCTATTAGATTTCCTACTTCTCCATCATGCAAGGCTGACTTGGCTAAATGTCAGTTTGCGATCTATGTCTTCACTCGGCAATCATTTAGCTGTTCTGTCACAGCTGATATGATTGTGCTTCAGACACAACCCAATGTCTTCAGGAAGCTTACCTTCCACTTTTTTTTTTAGTATAGGGTCTATTGGGTCTCACTACATAGATCAGACTCGTAGTGATTCCCCTATTTTCAGCCTCCCAAGTGCTGGGATTACAGGTGCATGCCACCATGCCTAGTCTCCATCACCCTCTCAGCACGCCCCTTGTGCGGGGCTGGCACAGCAGGCCAAGATTGAACCCCAGCCACTGTGCTCTGCCTAAGCAGGTGCTTTAGTCTGCTGAGCTATCTGGCTGGCCCAGAGCTTACCTTCTAGTGGGAAATTCTTCATGTCTCCCTACAGCTAGCCCTCTCCAAGAAGGCAACAGAGTAAACTTAGCATAACTTTCACCTCATCCACTATGCAATGACCACAATGTGGAGTGGATACCACTGCCCTGACATTAAAGACCTGTGGTAACTGAAAAGCTAAGAAAAACTCAGCAAGCAGATGAGAAGAGCATTTGAGTGGTCTAAGAAAATCTTCAATGGTAAATACTGGGCCCATTAAGTTTCTTAATGGAGATACTAATGAAGATATGTACTGATGGACATATCAGTTTAATGCGCATAAAATGATCACTTTATTGTCAGAATGTAGAAAAGACACTAGTATCGTGTTAGCAGTGAAGGCTGAGGAAGCTCTCCTTGAGAGAGTAAAGAAAAAAATCAAGACAGAATTATAAGAAATAGTATTGAAACAGTACCCACTTGTTCAGAAACATTTTCCACACAAGAACAAAGTAATAAAATTGATTCTACCAGACACATATGAAATGATGCCAGTACTGCAGAGGAATGCTGCACATCACAAGAACTTACATGCAAACCTCAGCCTGCTCCTCCTGATACTACACATCTGACAACTTCAGCTCTCGGTAGCCATGAAATGCACCAGTAAATCTTAGTGTACAACAGATTTTGCAGCAGTTCTTAAACCACAATGCTGAAGAGCTAGCAACTACAGAGGGCATAAAACCTGGCATGGTAGAAAATTAAATCAGAAATATAGCAAGAAATACCATCTAGGAAACATGTCAAAAATACTTACATCTTTCTCTTTTCTTCCTTTCTTCTTTCTCCCTTGGTTCTGGGGATTAAACACAGGGCCCCAGCACTGAGAAATATCCCTAGCCCTTTTTTGAGACAATGTCTCAATAAGTTGCCCATGCCAGGCTCAAACTTGTGATCCTCCTGCTTCAGCCTCCCAGAGTGCTGCTGGGACTCCATGCTCAGCTTTAGCCTTCTCTTTTCCTCTCCCAAGTGCAAGTTCATTAACCTTTTTAACCAAAGACAATGAAGTAACCAATGTTCATTCAGTATTTGGGGAAAATTATGCCAAAAGTTTCACAACAAGCAGTGCTTATCCTGGGCACAGATTCCCTAGAGAGATCTCTTGTCTGAGGAATGTGTCAAAAATTAGCTCTCTTTTCCTGCCTCCCATCCTCCTTGGTTTTTAAAGTTGTCTCCATGCCAGTTTCCCACAGTAAAACACAGAGCCACCTAAAAATCTGGGGCAGAATATCAGTGGTCTCAAGAATCTCACTAAAACAGTCCAGCTGGGTAATTCACGTCCAAAAATACTCCCTGGCACATACGGAAGTATTGCTCTCAAATGCATTACTGATGATCAGTCTAACTGTGTCTAAATGACATGGTCTTCATCCTCCACCATACCCTCCCCTGACCCTGGCCCCCAAAAAATAGCAACAACTCAATTCTCAGTCCAATAACATCTTTCCTCAGATGTTGTTCTCCCAGTGGGCAGAAGAAAGAACTGCCGCATTGCCACCAGCTCTTCTACAGTTTCTTTTAATTTAAAGTTACAACAGGAGGGAAGAAAAGAGACTTTCTATTAAGGGACAACTCCCTGAAGGGGCTCTTAGCTGACAATCGAAGGACTGCTCATGGCAGTGATCAAATCTAACGCAACAAAGTGCTGGTGGCTCTGTGACTCATCACAGCAGGGGCTGGTGCTGAGGGCCACTTGAGTTCAGGGCTTTGTGGCACTGCAAGTTGGTTTAGGAACAGTCACGGAG
>NW_004524640.1:4825436-4846387 GCF_000260255.1 Octodon degus
ATATATATTCTATGAACCCACATGTCAGTCTAAACAGGATGTGTGTTTACATGTACAGAACCAAGCTAATTTACAATAACCACTGGACCTCAATGTCTGGTTATTTACCAAATAAGTTTGGCAGTTATGACTCTTGTATACAACATGCCATTCAACCAGAACTATTTAAGCTCAACAACAAAACTAAAATAAGAGTTTCTGTATTCAGAATTGAAGCTTTTTCCCCCCTGTATTAAAAGTTTATGCTTTCAAGCCTGCATAAGATTGGATCAATACGATCCATTCAAAAGGGCTACAAAAAAAATTTAAAAACACACAAGCAAACAAAAGATCAACAGAGTTGATTCTTCATATATAAGATTGTTAGAAGACCACTAGAGGGGGGGATTCCAAGTGAGTATGCTACCATATAATTAACACAAATAACTAAATAATTATGCACATCCCTTCCCACCCCCACAATTAAATGTTTTTAAACAACTCATGTGATGAAAGATCTACCTTTTAGGCAAACAAAAGCCATCCCTACTGGTTGAAGTATTTAAGGTTGTATTGCATCAGTTTTAAATGATGCTTATGATTTTTATCTCTTATACTTCTAAGGAATAAACAGTTGGTGGCATAATTTGGAAAAGAACTTTGCACAATGCCTAAGAGACCTTCCAGTGCAAGTACTTGTGATTTGAAATCATTGTGGCTGAATTTATCTAGGCTTCGGCCTCAGAGCTATATTTAAATCAGGAAGAAGCACCCCTAGAAACTTTGTTCCATGTATCTGCATTTGAAACCAGATTCCTTCCCTATCTGAACAGCAATTCTCAAACAGCTGAATTCCTTTAAAATTAGACAGATCAAAATGTAGCAGTTCTGAAAAGACTCTATGAAATCTTCCTCCTTTTAAATGCTATAAAAGTCAAACTTGAAACCCATTTCTGTATACTTTAAAACCATCTGGCCCTTAACCTAATCACTCTTGGCAATCAAGCTTTACTCCTGTAATCCTGATCAAAAACTCTCCCCTGGTTGAAATGCCCAGTGCCTTACATATCTCCTGGGAGCCTGCTCCACTGCCCTGGTGTGTGTGTCTGTGTGTGTGTGTGTGTGTGTGTGTGTGTGTGTGTGTGTGTGTGTGTTTCAAGTAGACTTGGAGCCATTATTTACACACAGCAAGGAAACAAATCACTCTGTGTAGTCCCTTTGCAGATTCCCACACTTATTACCCAAAATCCCACAGATTTCCCTTGGTCTTGCCTTAGACTGAAGAATTGTGCTGAGGCTAAAAGCATTCCCAGGGAAATCTCTTCATGCCTTTCTTGACAGATTCCTCTGGATGTCTGGCTATTGGGAGGATCTCAACTGTTCAGAACAAACCTCTAAACTTTTTTCAAGAAGTACAGTTGGCTTCCACCTGGAGTACCTGGGTGGGCTGGCCCTGAGATTATGGCTCTGCATATGCAGAAAATTCCTCATTTTTGACCTGCTTTTGCTGAGAAGAGATGGAAGTGAATTTATACTATTCACACTCTGAATTTATTCAGAGACTAAAATCTTCAGATATTCACCAAGGTCAAACTATTTATTAATATATTCATTTCGCAAAGTGTAAAGAAAATGACTCTTAAAATATGTACACAGTGTTTCATGTGTGTCTGATGCCAACAGAGCAATACTCAACAAGCTGCTGCTTTCAAACGCAAACATTTCCAAATCCAATTTTGATTTCAACGCATGTAATTTCTTTTCCTTGTTTCTTATTCTTGCAGCCCCAAAGTACAGGCAAGGTTTCCCGAACACGCGCTGAAAGTCACGCACCACGTGAGTGGCCTATACTTCGCACACTGAGTGAGGAGGGGGGAAAAAGTAGTTGCGATCAAAATTAAAGCTTCCGGTCTCTGAAATCCCTACAATCCAGGAGGATGAAAGTTGTTTCCGAAATTTCAGGCGAGAGGGACGGACGAATGGAGGGAAAGGAATGGCAGAAAGCGAAACAAAAAGACTAAAGGGATGGGGGAAGGCGGTGCGGGCTTTGGTGGGCTGAGGGTTGCGTTTATATTCTACAAAGAATAAGGAGCTTTGTCCAACTTTTGGAGTCCGCCCGTGGCGCTCGCCTCCAAAATGCCCAGACGAGCCCCGGATTCACCCCACGCTCCTGCCCTCCTCTCGCATCACCACCTTCACCGCCACCACTTACAAAACAATACCGCCAACAGCAAGCCGTCTTCCTTCCCCATGGAAAGATAAAGTTACCCCAGTTCCTGGTCTAGCGCCAAGCCCACACTCCAGGGTCCCCCAGGACAGCTGCCCCCCGGAGATGTCAGGGCGGCTTGCCGTCTCTCTGGCTCTCCCCGGCCGGGTCCCCCTCCCTGCGCACTTGGGGAACTCCAGTGGCGGACCCCCTCCCTCCGCAGCCCTCCCTCCCCCGCTGGCTCTCCAGCTGGAGCCGGGCGCGGGGCTGAGCGGCGGCGGGGAGCTCTGCGCCTTGGAGGGCTGCCACCACGACATCGGGACGAACAACAAAGTTAAAACGTGCGCAGCACGCACCTTACCCGGACTCCTTAATGTCTCCTCCGGCGTGGGATGCAAAGTGGCACAGTGGTGGACTGGGGGGGGCCCTGGGAGGAGACTGGAGATGGGTTTTGGTGGCTCGCCTTTTTCACTCTGGGGTGTGTGTGTGTGTGTGTGTGTGTGTGTGTGTGTCTGTGTGTGTGTGTCGGTGTGTGCGCGTGTCGGTGTGTGCGTGTGTGTGTGTGTGTGTGTTCGCGCGCGCGCGCGCGCGGGTCCTTCTCTCCCTCTCCCACTCTCTCCCTCTCTCTGCCCCCGGCTCTCGCTGGCTCTCAAGGACGAGGTGAAATCCCTTTGCTGGTCATGAGGCGGCTTCAGAGACAAACAACACAATGCGAGTGCAAATAACAAAGGCAAAAAGACAGTGGGAACAATGGGGGAGGCGGGCAGCGCACCAGCCGGCGGTCACCGCGGCCCGCCCCGGGGGGGGGTGCGGCGGGGCCGGGGGCGGGCGCGGGGCGGCGCCGGGGGTCCCGCTCCCCCCAGCTCGCCCGGAGCTCCCGCGAGCCCACCCTGACCTCCTTCCTGCTGCGCGCCGCCCGGCCGCCCTCTATCCATCCGAAGGGAAGGAGCCCAGAGTTTCCTTGCCGTCTTCTGCAGAGTAACTAGATTGTAAATAACGCGGTGATTACCCACACCGTGCAGGAATGTTTAAAAAAAAAAAAATCTGCCCTCCACTTAAAGAGCGAGAAAGGCGAAATGGCAGGAGTGGAAGGCGGCCGGGAGAGCGGGCCGTCTCCAGATCTCCATGGAGCTCGCATCTATAAACACGCATTCACGTTTAGTCAAGTCTCCTTTGTCAACTTCTTCCCCGCACCAGAACCTCGCCTGCTGCCCCGCCACTATTACCTGCGCCCCTGCTGCCCCCACCCCGGGGCGCGCGCGGGAGGACCGGCGGGAGGCGCGCGGGGTCTGCGGGGGTCCTCGGAACCTTTCCCGAGGCTTGCAGCCGCCAGGCGGGTGCCCCGGCTGGAGCAGTCCGAGGTTCAGATTTTAAAGCGACCACTGCCGCCCAGAGCCCGGCTCCGCGCCTCGGGTCCCTGCAGCTTTCGCCTCCGCTTCGCACCCACCTACTCCTTGTGGAGGTGGGGGGCAGAAAAGTTTTGAGGTTCTCTCATCTTTGCCTTAGGGGTGGTTGAACTGGTTTGATTTTGTGTGAGTGAACCGCCCCCTCACCCCTGCGCGCCCCACAAAAAATAAAAAATAAAAAATAAAAGCCCCAGTGCCCAAGAACCAGGGAATGCTATTTAGGGCGAAATAAGGCTGGGCACTGGGATTCGACGCTTTCTCTGTGACACTTGAGCCGGCGCTTGGAGCCCAAGGAGAGACCCTGAGTTACTTGAGTTACATCACCCGGAGAAGAAACTCCGTAGGTGATGCTCGGAGCAGAAGCTGTGCGGCTGATTTAAGTGTGTGTCCTGACAGCTCCCGCGCGGCTCTGGCGCTTATCTCTTCTAATCTTACTTTCATTGACTTAAAACAGCTGCCGGTTTGCCAGGGGGAAAAAAACCTATTAAATCTCGAGCCAGGGTGGGGCGGGGCGGGGTTCCTGACAGTGATCTCTGGGAGCTGGTGTCCAGGAAAGGAAGAGAGGAGGGTGCCGGGGAAGCTGCAGATCTGGAAGAGGATGAGGGAGAAGGCGACCCAGAAATAAATCGAGCAACACGTTTCTTTCTATCGCGGCGCCCTCCTCTCCTTTTACTCTAAGCCGTTTTGCGTGTCTTCTTTCTCCATCTCAGATTTTCTTCAGAAGCGCATCCATTGGTCGCGCCTGGTCCCTGGGCACCCCTAGCTTTTCCCAGGGTGCAACAAGACGACCAGGAGATCAATGACCTTACTCTGTTTATTCTTCACGCGCCTGGAAGAGCTGAGCTCTGGAGGCGCTTGGGAGCGAGGCTTAGGGCTCGCCTGTCAATTCCTGATGTGCCTCTGACTTCCGGGGCTGATGTCGGCAAGTAAGCGCCTATACTTTTGGAACGCACGCAACACATCCTGATGGGCGCAATATACTCACCTAAAAGAGTGATACATCCTTTTTACCCTCTTCTACATTCGTTTCTGGAGGTGGATTGCTATTATCTGAGATTTTGCACTTTTCGAGGGGCAGGAACTTTCTGGGGGTGTTTGCGATTGATTATTTGGTACCTAGTTTCTAAAAATGGCTAAACACCTTTCCCTGGAACAAAAGTGAGAAATGCAAATCTTAATAACTCAAGGCAAAAATTTCAAAGTGTAAGCATGGTTATTATCCACTCCCACAAAGAAAAGCTTCCTCTTCCACAAATATTTGATAGCATACAGCCCAGTAATTAAGAGAACAATCAAATAAACTCAGGGTTTTCATGAGGACTCTAAATTATCATCTGCCTAGAATTTATAAGCACAATTTATAATCATTTGCTGGTTGGATATGGCTCTGGATATAGCAATCAAAATCTGTATCCTTAGAGTTTGCTATATTTTCTTAACTACTAATGAGAGAGACTGTAGATAGCAATATGATTCAACGTGCCAGATTGATGTGGGGTCAGAGAGCATGTGAAAAACTGTGGTGCATGTACATAAAATGCCTTTCCTATATAAAATACTACTTTTCCTCACATTTTTGTCATTAAACCTTCAAGTCAGGGACACTTATATGCTGTAAGAATTCACTGATAATTTCACTGTACCTTCAATTTAAGTGTTGTTTTTATTATAGAGATCTTGGCTTATGTTGAATGGTTTTTCCAAAATTAGCTATTACTACAGCAGGCCTAATTCTTCCAAAAAATACACAAGAGGCAAATCAGGCCCAATTAAGATACATCATCCCTCACTACTAGTTACATAAAAATGCATAACATTTGTAATAGAATTGTCATGTACAGTGAACTTCTACTGGGCTTTATTATCTTTGGGACCAGATTAAGCAAAAGAGAACATACATGTAATCTCAGTGTTCCAAAAGGCTGAGACAGAAAGATATCAAATTAGAAACTGTCCAAGAGATTTAGTGAGACCCTGTCTCAGAAAAAAAAAAAAAATTAGAGGGCTGGGCGTGTAGCTCAACAAGCATACATGAACATACTGGGTTTAGTCCACAGTACTATAAGGAGGGAGGGAGGGAGGGAGGGAGGGAGGGAGACAGAGAGACAGAGAGAGACAGAGAGAGAGACAGAGAGACAGAGAGAGACAGAGACAGAGACAGAGACAGAGACAGAGACAGAGACAGAGACAGACAGACACAGGGGGTGGGGAGGATAGAAGGAAAGATCCTTCCCTGGGTCTCTGGCCGTGGGTTCCAACTGTACCTGCTTGGCCTAACCCACAAGTTCAAGGTAGCACAAGCTCATTCTCAGTCTTGGCTTCTACTATTTCTTCAGCTTCTGGGGCAACCAGGCTTCCTACTGGCAGAAGTAGGGCTGGGCAGATGGAAAAGAGGTAAAATGTTTCAAGCTGCCTAGTGAGGTCCTGGTGAAATGCCACTAACACCAACATCTTCCCTTCTTTTGTACCTACAAGCAGCAAATTTCCAACCACAGATGGTTATTGGAACCACATACCCTGAAGACTAAGCCACAACCATTACACAACAACAGTGAGTCTGATCAAAAACTTCCAGTGGGATGAGTGTTTGTATTGGGGGAAAAAACCCTGCCACTTTGGAAGTGGGACTGACACATGAAACATCAGTGTTTACCATGTAGCAAGCATTTGCTGTGTGCCAGGCACTCGGCCAAGCACTATATATATGTGTGTGTGTGTGTGTGTGTGTGTGTGTGTGTGTGTGTCTCCTTCTCACCACCAACTTGCAAGGAATGTTATATCTCTGTTGTTTTGCAGAGGACAAAAAGGAAGCTCAGAAAGGTTACACGGCTTGCTCAGGACCTGGAAGCATGCAGTGTGATCCTGAGCTCTGCCGCCTCACCTTGACATCTGACACAGTGTATATGGGTAACAGTTTTCAGTGAAGAAAACTGTCCTTTTATGGGTAGATTTAAAATATCAAAGTAGGGGTCCTGCTCCTTATATCTTAGGTGTACAAACTCATATAACCTCCAAGCTACCACAGAAGCTACACATTTATTATATAATTTCACACCTGAGGAAACAAGCAGAAAGAGGATAAATAATTTGCCCAAGAGTATACAAATAGTAGGTGATGGAACCTAGATTCAAACCCAAATAATACTGCTTCAAGATACATCCCCTCGAGGAGGACCACAACAAGTCTGAGATGCATAGTGAAACCCTGTACCAAATACATTGAAATACATCCCCTAACTCACTTTGCTATATTGCCCCTCAATATATACATATAAATTTCCCCAGAGATATAGATATACAATTTACCTACCTGGATTCATTGACGGATACATACTATTTATAGCTATAAACTATAGCTAGAGGCAACTGGACATATTGATGGGTGAGGACTTTCCATTTGCCCAAAGTACTCAAGATTTTCCAAACAATTTTTAGGCTATCCAAACACATTTATAAAAAATGGGAAGGTACTAAGAAATTTTAGGTGCATGTTTATACCTGACCTTGCCCTATTTGCATAAGGTTCCTTTTTGTTTTTATTTGAGCATATATGTTATAAACAGAGGAGACAAAGTAGTTGGGAATCTTAAAGAAAAAGGGGAGGAATGCACACTCAGCTCAATTTGGGGGCTGGAAAGCCCATGGTGAGTGACATTGTCCAATGAGGTCTCATGCTGTGTCATGGCATGGTGGGGGCAATCCATGGTGGAAGAGTGTCCAACCAGATAGGCGACCTTGCTTTACAACAGGCCAGTCCCTTCAGAGAACTCCTCTAAACATTAACCTATGCACGGAGGTCCCACCCCTCTAATATGTACCCAACCAGGCCCCACTTCCCAAGGCTGCTGTGTTGAACAATTAAACCTCAACATCAGTTTTGATGGGCACAGAGCATAATCAAACCACAGAGATTCTAACAAGCATAAAAGTGCCTGATCTGAGAGGTGGCAGGAAAGGTAGATGGGGCAAGAAACCGAATGTGTCATCTCAGTGATGATGGAGGATCCATGTGTACTTTTTTAAATTGAGGTAGCTTTCAATCCTCATTCCATTGAGAAGAGAATAATATAAAGTGTTGATTTAAGTTTAACAAGCATGCACTCTCTGACAAACTTCAAAGGAATCTTGGGGCTGGGGAGATAGCTCAGTAGAATAAGCACTTGTCTGGCAGGCAAAAGGTCCTGAGTTTAATGCTTGGCACCGCAAAAAAAAAAAAAAAAAAAAAAAGAATCCTAAAATATTTTATAAGACTCCCTCCCAGACATAGGAATGACTTGTTTATCCCATGGCCATTTTTACCTGTTTCACCAAACACAAGGTACACATCAGTTTTTAAAGCTTTGTTATTCCCCCCTTCCCCCTCCTTCCTTCTCTCCCTCCTTCCTTTCTTCCCTCCCTTCGTCTCTATGTCTCTTGCTTCTCTTCCTAAATACAATATAAGGGATTATCTAAGGAAGCAGAAATAACTGGCAACCATCTTCCATGGGCATTCTTAATCCTGATAACACCTGAGATACAGGCACCTAAGCCATTAACTGTGTTGGACCTAATGCATCTCTTCAGAAAAGCTGGAAAAGACACGCTACACCTAGCAGATGCCACACACTAAGCTCTGACTGAAAAAAAAAAACTTTTAAAGCCCTATTACAGATACATATGTTTTCATTTAAAAATGACTATGAAATAGAGTGTTCTTTTATTTAAACATTCCCCTGTGGTTCTACAAATTAAGGATCGGTAGTACTGTATTAACAGTTTAACCGAGAGCCAAAGCTGAACGGAACTGGTTAAAAATAGTTGGCAAAACTGCCAACAATGGTTTGCTACTGATGATGACAGAAATGTGAGGCAGCCTATACATTACAAAAATGAATTCTAATTTTTCATACTTTCCCATTTCAGTATATATTTTGGAATGAGCTACTTTTTATTTCAGCCACAGTTTTGAAAAGGGGAAATAATGTATAAAACCCAAGTACTTTACACAACCAAAACCACAGTCACATTGCTCCTATTAGTGAAGAGTGTTTATTATGCTGATTGTTAATTTTTTCCTTTCCTGGGAGAAAAACCAGAGGGAACTACAAGATTGCTTCTATTCAAGTGAAACAACTTGAAGTCCCCACATCTTGTCTCTTAATTTACTGTTTTTCAACTTCACTTCTGGCCTTTAATTTTAAATAATGAGCATATAATGTGGGGGCAGAGGAGCTAGAAATGTACAAATTGTTTTTCCTCCTATGTGTATTTCTTTCAGGCTTAGCTTTCACAATATATTCAGTGTTCTCCATTGCTGCAACATTTTATTTTACAAATATATAGGGAAGAGAGGCGCATGCAGAGTTACATTGCTTTTATTTATAATGCAAAGATAATGAATGATAAAAGTTTGCTGACTTACATAGGACTACCCTGTTACAATGTTGTGTATGGTTTGATCTCTAAATGTATGTGTAAAAATGTGTAATTGGGTTTTTTTTCACATTTTATAGGAATATAAAGTTTAGAATATCTATGGTTGTTGGAAAATAGCAGTTCCATGTTATGTCTAAGGTGTCTGATATACAGACAGATAGTGATATTAAGCTCAGCTGCCTCTGTTACAAGGCAATAATATCATTAAGCTTCTCTTCTGGAGGGTAAACAACTAAAGTTTACAGAACAGAAATTACAGAACTAGAGGGGCTGCTAGGATAGTCAATATTTTGACTCTAGCCCTTCAAGTTCAAAGAAGATTCAGGACATAAGAGAATCTCTGCTGTGACATCCTGTAACTCAGTAGTGTCCCAAATTTTCTGATGAAGGAGAACATGGGGCCACAAAGGAAAGTGATCGACAATGTACAGTGTGCCTAGGGAGAGTCACCTAGAGAGAAAAATTCTCTCAGGCTTTCACAGAGAACAAAATGGTCAAGCAATGGCCGTAACTCATCCAGATGGATGATACTGACAAAAGACCCACAAGACATTGTACATGGTTCCAGGGTAAATCCTGAGGGGATTTGACAGACCTTGTCAGATAGCAAAAGTTGCATTTTGAGTTATATAAGTCTTGCTTTAACTTGGTCTTAACCATCCAGCAGAAAAGTGTAACCATGAGGCATAAAAGTAAAGCTATATTAACATGCTAAGCTGTAAAAGGCTCATGTCAACTACTTCAGACAACTGCCAGTTGTGCTGATAACCCAATACTATTATGGAATATTGGGCTATATTGGGTTATTTTGCTGAATTCAAGTACTTACAACCTTTGGTCTGGCATCAAGTATAAAAAATCCTGGGGCTGGGGAGATGGCTCAGTAGAATAAGCACTTCCCTGGTAAGCACAAAAGCCTGAGTTCAATCCCTAGTTCTGCAAAAAAATTAAAAATTAAAAATTAAAAAAAATAATAATCTTTTAAAGACTTCTCCAAATACAGCTTCTCTAACAACAATGGAACACCCATCAATGACAAAACAAAACAAAAAAAGGAGGATATAAATAAAAGACCATTGGGTTTTTTTTTGTCTGGGTGTGTGAAAAAAAAAAAAATATATATATATATATATATATATATATATGATAGTTAGGATAGATATACAGCTACTTTCTCTTAGTTCATTGAGGCGAAAGGTTTGCACTAACATTGTTTAGACAAGATATCATTTCTCTATCTTGTCCTCAGAAAACTACTAGGAAGACAACAATATACAATTTATTAATTATTGCAACTGTCATACTAACCTGTCTTGAAACTTTTTCATTGTTATTTTATCGTTTTTCTCATTAAAATGAAAAACATAGATAATACAGCAACCATTGTTAATCAGCTATCCCTGTTTTGAAAATCTGTAACATATGTATTGTTGTATGTTACTCTGTTTCTGCCATTTTTTCTATTTGTTTTTGCTTCTGTTTTCACTCTTCAAATTAAAATAAAATAAAATAAAAAATTTTGCTGACTTAAAGTCAGGCAAGGATGTAACATTTTAACTTTCAATTGCAATGAAGTTTAGTATCTGGAAATATGATCTTTGATGATGACTCTTCTGTTACTATTTGAAGATGTTTGATACTGTGTTGATAGTTGAATAATTAACATATGAAATATGGCAGAAAAATGACAGCTGGACAAAAGCATATACCACAAAGACAATGTTCAAAGACATCACTTAACAATGCCTTTCTTGCTTCAATCTCAGCAGAATTATTCAAACAGCAAGTAACTGTAAGTCTCTAGGTATTTCAGGACTTCCACCCTCCATTTCCTCAGGATGCTAATGAACTTAAACAAATTTAGAGATTAAACGATAGGTCGACTTCTTAAAAGAATGTATTACATTCATCTGCTCTGAAAGCTCTGTTTAAAATGATTTTTTTCAGGTTAGCCTTGCTCCAGAGTAATCAATGGGATCACTACTCCAATTATTAGATTTCATCACAAACCACTTCAGTTACGTCTACCATTTTCTTCACCCAGCAATATACTTCTTCAGCTACTTTTAATTTTTATTGCATAAAGAAGTGAATTGTCAAGCTTTTATCAAGAAATATTTGTATCCTGTAGGCAGCTGCTGAATGTTTACCTAGAAATAGCTGGGGCCAACGATGCACTTTCCTACCTTCCTATAGCAGGAAATTACAACATATAAAGCCCCATAAATTTTTCAATCCAAAAAGAAATGAAAGAAATACTGAGATGGTTTGTCAAATACAAGACAAGGGGCAAGGGACATAAATGAATGTCTCATTGTTTCAAGGGGTGAAAATGACTTCAAAATTGTTATCTGGTAATATACATAGCTGAAAGGCCTGGAAATGTGGAGCTGGCTTGAAAAAAAGGGGGGGTGATGAGAAGAAATCCTCAAATTAGAACCCTAGAGATTATTTTGCCTAATCTGGGTCTAGTATAAAAAACAAAAATCTGAAGTACAGGAAACAACAACAAATGACTAAATCATTAAAAACTGAACCAGAACAGAAGATAGACGAGAGAGTGAAAAGCCATCAGGAAATTTTTGTGACATATATATTAATGGTTCTCCAACTTCAAAGAACACAAAACTAGAGATAACACAGTGCACTGCTGCAGAAGTTAGAAGGCCTGGATCTGAATTCCATCTTATTAAAAACTAAAAATGTGATATTTAGATTGAGTTTTTAAAATAAATATGAAAAATTGAGATAAAGGGATGGTAGACCAGGGAAATGAAATGGAGCCAGGAGTGAGCTCACCCACAAAACGTACAATCTCACTTGAAAGCGCTGAATCCTTTATCAGCATTGCTTATTGAAGACCTACTTGTTCCAGGAACTGTGCTAGAATTGAGTCATATATTCAACTTCAATCTTTCCAGTGACCAAGAAGGAAAGCACATTTCAATATTTATAATTATCAGGTAGAGACCCAATTATTACTGACACCAAGATCAAATAGTTTCCTGAGGGCTTTCTTCTCAAGGACACTGAGGAACATTAAGACAAAGTTCCTATCTGTGAAAATCGTGACAACTTTCAGAGGACTGTTTCTTACATTCCTAAAGGGCTCTCTAATCCTGCAAGTTTTGCTGTGGGCTAAGAACGCAATACCATGACCAATCATTACACAGGCCACTTCTTGGAATCGTGTTTACAACAATCCAATGGAGAAAGATGAAAGAATGCCCCCCTCCAAAACAAAGCATGTGTGTTTACTGCTTGCTGTAAAAGTCCTGGGATTTCCAAGCTCACGGACTGCCTGCAGTCTCTAACCTTGACCAATCCTAAGCATGCTGAGTCCTTTCCGTGACTGCAACTTTGTGCCACTCTGAGTGGTCCACTCTCTAGTTGGCAGCACAGTCAAAGAAATGCAAACTTAGCTCTGGCTCAGTGGCCTGGAATATCTCTTGAGACTACCAAGGTCACAGATCATAAGGTTGATAACTTGGTTAGCAGCACTGTTCATTGAGCTCCCCTACATGACTTGTGAGGGTCAAAACTGGGAACAGTTTGGGTTTCCGTAAGTTTTGAGAAAACACTTTGCTTCATATGTACATCATCCTTCTAGACAAAAGGTCTGGGTCCAAGTCAGAGGCGACAGAGAAAAGAGGACCTATCGCTGTCGGAGTGCATACATCCGTTTCATGACTTTGTAAGCAGAATAGCCCTGGCACTTGGAGAGGCAACACTTCAAATCTAGAAACCTGCCAGGTATGGGATAAGAAATAATGCTCCCCTGGTCTCCCAGTTCCCATACCATTGCCTGGACCCCACTACTGGTGCCTCTCTCCCATCCTCATGCTACAAAGACAGAAACAACTCAAGTGGACCTGACTGGCCCCAAACTATAATGCTGTGACTAACACCACCAAGAGAAGCTTCAGTAGCAGATTCCTCTTGAATAGGTATGAACATGCAGGCTGAGACGACCTTCATCAATCTGACTGATACAAATTCATATGCTTCTCCTGATGGCCTCGGATCCTGGGGTTTTGTCACAAATAGCATTAAGGCTGTACAGGCCTGATATGCTACTCATGTAATGCAAATAAAACAAGTCACAACACATCCCTGACTGGAGTGACCTGGGTTAACGTGTATGAGAAAACATGTCATGGAATGTCTCTCCAATGCAATGATGGCTACTTGGCAACTTCTCCTACTTAACAGCAATGGTCCCAAGATTCTTGCCTGCTTATTAATGAATGCTGTATTGGACCTGTACTATACCTTTTGTCTTTGTTTGTTGTGTTCTAGTCCCAGGGGTCAAATACAGAGCTACTCTGAGCTACGTTTGTAGTCCCATTTTTACTTTATTTTTTATTTTGCTCAATTGTCCAGGATGGACTTGAATTTTCAATCACCCTGCCTCAGTGTTCCAGAGTGCTGGGATAATGGGTCTGGGATACCAGGCCCAAATGTACTATGCTATGATTGTATGAGATAAGGCATACTGGTTTGTCAGAGACTTACCCACAGTTGGCTGAAAATGGGACTTTGTACAACAGGGATGAAGGGGCCGGGGAGATAGCTCAGTAGAATAAGTGCTTGCCTGGCAAGTGCAAGGGCCTGAGTTCAATCCCTGGTTTCACACACACACACACAAAAGATGAAGTCTATACATGCTTCTGATTAGCCTTATTGCTAAAGTCCAGTTAATAGAATCTTTTAATAAATACTATATGAAACTGGTCAGATCCTTTCCACAATCTCTGCAGGCCAAATGTATCAGAATAGCCAATGAGGTCAGATAGGCATAGAAATGAACTGAAAGTCAAGGCAGGATAGGGTTGAGCAATGGTTTGTTAGCAAAAATAATCCTGATGACTGAGTCTAATGTCTAGGCTCTAGCAACCCTACACATGTTGTCCAAATCAAAAATGCAGTACCCTAACTGCTCTTTACCGAGGCCATTACTCAAAGTTGTCTGCAAGCTGCAACCTTGATGGATAACCTCGGAGACAAAGAGCAGCAGACATGCTTACTACTTCCCAGAAAGATGGCATATTCTCTAAACTCAGGGGCATACACCTGTTTATTCCCTAGGGAATTTTGAAGCAAGAGAAACCAGTGTGAATATGGCAACGGTCATACTACTTGCAGTGGCATAGGCAAAAAAACTCACTGATCTAACTCAGAACTCAAGTGTGTTCTGTGCTGGCATCTATGAAACTGCTGACATCAACTTTTAAAGCACATAAAATATTCACATCCCTGAAGAAGGGTCAGACCAGAACACAGTCTCACATCATCAATTTCTCAGGTTCCCACCTTCCACCTCCAATATGTCCCTGTTTTATCAGTCCTACGTAGCTCATGAGACTCCAAAAATTGTATTCTTTCGCTTTTAGTATCACCTCCTATGAAAGCCATACATGAATGATATTAGAAGGGGTCCTGGAGATAAATTTTTAAAACCTCTCTCTGCAATGTTTGATCATGCTGTTTCTAAAAATTAGGAAGCTACTACCAATCACCTACCATGGATCTATTTTTCCTAATTTGTTAAAGAAGACATGATTTTGGTGGAAACAATGATATGCCCAGAGAAATCCCCTACCTTTCTAGTCTAGACCTGGTTTTGTTGGAAACAATGTATCCCGAAAAGTGTGTCCAGATACATACCCTACATTTCTAGGTCTACCTTGCAGAAGCTGCTAGATACTACTTATTCAGGATGCCAATTAGCCAGACCAAGCCGCTCAGAACCACAATGCAGTCTGAGGGCTTATTATCCAATTCTGTTCCTTTCCCTCTCCTTTCGTGGAACCAGCCTCATCACAGCTGCCTTTACTGCCCACTCACTCTCCCCCTGCATCTTTCCCAATAAATCTCTCGCGTGTCTAATTTCGTCTTGGCACCTGTTTTTTGCAAGACAAGAAGTAGCAGCCCCTTGTGCAGGCTGGCACCCTTCCGCATCGTGCTCTAGCAGCCTTCACACAGGCTCATGCCCTCCAGTCATCCGGTCCTCCTCACCATTCTCCTCACTGCTGCCAGAGTGATGCTTCGGAAATGCAAACCGCATCTTCTGGATCCCTGCTTACAACTGCAGGGTGATACAGTCCAGCACTGACAGAATTTCTTCCAGAGAACTTCCTTGCATTTACCAAGCCAAGATAGGCACTGCATGCTTTTTTATATCATATTCTATTCCCTCTTATACTCATCACTATTTTTATACAATTGAACTATGTGCAACTAGTGTTCAGTATACAACTATAGTACTTGCATGTGACAAAGACTGAACTTGAACTAACCAAAGCAAAACAAAATTCAGGAAATCTATTGGAAAGAAACTGAACTGGATCAAAATTAAAAGAAGAAACAAACAACAAAAAATGAATCACAGAAGACAGGGCAGCTCAGAAAACCCCTTGGACTGGAATAATGGACTTGCATAGCCTTAGAATCTTTCTCCCTGCCTTTCTGTCTACTTAAGTTAGCAAGCTACTGAAGGATCAGCATAGAAACTATTTGAGGGGTACTACTCCTAAGTTTCTTCATGTTGGACCTGAAACTCATGCTACAAGGAAAAATAGTTATAGAACACGAATTGCTTGTGAGGTGTTATTCAAAGTGCCAGGGATTCTGTGATAAGTAAAAAAAGATTGTGCCCCATTCTTAGAAATAGGAAATTGTACAGGAGGAAGACAGATCCTGAGAAAGGAAATAAGGACCAAAAAGAGATTGCTGAGTGCCTAAAAGAAAACAGGGTGCTATGATAATCACTGACTTCATATTTTAAGCCAGAAATTAATTCTATTAAGGAAAGATCTTCCTCCAATAGTTAGCAAGGTCATTTTCTCTAACTTCAGGGTTAGTTCCATGCTTTTTGGTCCACCCTACATTAAGCCATTCACCCACGTGTGGAGCACCAGGGATTGGGGCAAACTCTGTCTCCTCTGTGAAATGAGAACCCTAAAGCATGGAATACAAAACCCTCTGTAGGAGACTTGAGAACACTGTGTCCTCATTCCAAGAAACAGGGAATTTGCAGGAGTGATACAGATCCTGTAGCTAGAAGACTACTGCTTAGACTATTGCTAGAAGCTCGCTTCCATAGCCCACAATTCCAAAAGAGCAAGTAGATCCAGTTATACCGTGGGTCACGCATCAACGGCTTGCCCTCCCTCGTTTGCTTATTGTGAAAATTGAGTGAGATGATGGCTACAAAAGTACTTTGTAGTCTTCAGGGGGGACTTCATCAAGCCCAATGGAGCTTACAAAAAATAATTTGCCAAAATTAAGGGCACTATATTCTCCTAAAAAGAATAAAGAGATTATAGAATTTCATCCTCGGATATTTTAAAAGGAAGCCTAAAAAACAAATCTTTAGTTAGACTTTAAAAGATTTTGACCACAATTTTGGAAGTTACTATAAACTGCATTAGACACATATTTATCATCATATCAAATGTCCCATTAATAGCATAAAGCATCTATCACCAAAATTATGTATATATATATATATATATATATATATATATATATAAATTTATCATAACTTTAAGAGAAAGGGAATTAAATTATTGTAAAAAGTGAAAGTGACCCAAATTCTGGCATGGTCACACACACACACACACACACACACACACTTCTAGCACTTAGGGAACCTAAAAAAGGAAGATCGCAAGTTCAAGTCCTCTTAGGACAACGTAGCAAGATCCTATCTGAAAAGGAGGGAAGGTAAGGCTGTGAATGCAATTCAGTAGTAGAGCACCCCTAGATTCAATTCCCTAGTACTGAAAAAAAGAAGAGAATAAAGGTATCAAACACATAAGAACTTATGACATAGAGATGAGAGTTCTTCTCTTTTCTTCACATAAATGCAAAAAAAAAAAAAAAACCCTCCCTCTGCTTATTGAAAATTCACATAAAGATGTTTTAAAGACTCCTGCATCCTTTAAAGTTGAATTTCTTTAAATGTGCCCCGATTCGCACTGGTGTTCATCATAGTCTAATGCCAGTTTCCAGAGGAGAATGCTCCCCTAAGGCACTGTCAGAACTCCCAGCCTTGGCCCTGGCTATAAATGGAATTTTAGAAACGCGCTTATGGTTATGCAGTTCTGAATCATGCAAAACCTTTGAAACTGCTCACCCTGTCTTCCTTCGGCCACCAATGTCTCAGTGTAATACAGTGCTAGCAAAACTAAGAGAGGAATCTGCTAGAAAAACAAAATTAAAACAGATCATTTAAACTCTTTTCAAATGCAATATTTGAACAACTGAAGGCTAAAATCATTCAAAAATTTGCAAAACTAACTACAAAGGGGACTATTTTGTGTCTTTTTCCAGGTCTACTTTTATGGTGGACTGATCTGAAGTAACTGTTCTCCCTGTATTATGTGGCCAGCATTTGGGAGGGGAAGGATTACTCAGAGGGACCAGTCCAGTGATTTATGCCCTGATACACTGATGGTGCTTTAGCCAAGTTCCCGTGTGGTCAAGTCCCTGGCTTCTAAAACTTAGCCACCTGCTGGAGGTCAAAGTGCACAAAATTCAAAAATCCAGCAATAAGAACTAAACTAAGAAAAAGAAAAGAAGATTAACTGTGTTTTTTTTCATCTGGAGAGACTGATGATAAACGTGTTAATAAGAAGTTAACATTTGGCAGCTGGGGAGATGGCTCAGTGGAATAAGTGCTTCCCTGGCAAGAACAAGGGCCTGAGTTCAATCCCCAGTTCCGCCAAAAAAAAAAAAAAAAAAAATTCAAAGAAGTTAACATTTATTGAGAACATTTGTGCATGTACGAGCCAGATATTTATTGTGCTATGGCTTTATGTGCACTGTCGCATCTGATCTCCATATGCTCCTAAAAGATAAGGACTATTAATACTTTATATTAACAATGAGGAACTTGAGACACAAAGACAATAAGCAACTTTCTCAATATCACACACACAGTATCTGTGTTAGGAATGTTGAGAAACAAACAAACAGCAATAAGTCTCAGTGGTATGCATGACAATTAAGGAAAGGATGCCAAATGTGAAGGGAGATACAATTTTTTTTTTTTTTTTTTTTTTTTTTTTTTTGTATTTTAGGGAAGAGCCCACAGGGTCTCACTACTAGATCAGACTCATAGTGATCTGCCTGTTTACAGCCTCCCAAGAGCTGGAATTACAGGTGCGCGCCACCATGCCCAGTCTCAATTGCTGTCTTAGCACGCCCTGGGGGGCAGGGCTGGTAGGGCAGGCCTGGGGATCCAGGGATTGAACCCCTGGCCCCTGTGCCTGTTCATAGGTGCTTTAATCTGCTGAGCTATTTGGCCAGCCTGAGATTTAAATTCTTGTTTAACACTTTTAAGTATTTTTTAGATTTGCCATTATAAATAAACAGAACAAAATTCATACTATCAAAAATTTATTAAATATAACTGAATGGATTTCTAGTTTCAGCTCTAACACAGCGACAGCTTACAAGTTATCACTTAAAAATTCAAAACAAGAAGCTAGACAAACTAAAATTCCATGAGTTATTTTGAGACAAATGAAAGAACTGAGCTTTCATGGCAAACCAACACTCTAAAATGTGAAGAAATATGCTCATTGCAGTCAGGATCCACTTATCTGGTCAGAATATGGTGGACCCCTTCATTTGTAGAAACATGTCAATCATGATTTTGATGAATAACTATATGTGCACTACTAGGAAAGTTGAAATTCTTGTCCTAAATAACCACCGTTCTAGCCCTGGTGGACTTCAAGTGGTGAAACACCACCAAGTTGTCCTGAAGATCCATACACTCCTGGGTCTGCCAAGAGTAACAGACAATAATCACTGCCAGTCCTGCGGATAACCCACTGCTCTTATGGACTACTGGACTATACTGGATTATTTTGCTGAATTCACACAGCTACAATATTTGAATGGCAATGAAAAGTCTCTGAAAAAACTAAACAAAAAAGGGGGATATAAATGAAGGACCATTTTGTAGTGAATATATATATATATATGTATGTATAAACAAGATAGGATAGATATACTGCTACTTTCTTAGTTCAATGAGAAGAAAACTTTGTACTAATAGTGTTTAGACAAGATATCATGTCTGCATCTTTATTATGAGTATGGAGACAACAATATGCTATGTATTAATTATTGTAACTGTCCTACTAACCTGTTTTGAAACTGTCTCATGGCTATTTGTTTCTCAATAAAATTAATTTTAAAAAACCATTGTGAAATAGCAAACTCAGACTCTCATCTATAACAAAGGCTACTCTCCGGGGCAAAGACTACCAGACCCGTACTACCACTAGGGTAAGTACCTTCCTCCACTCCAGCACCTTCAGACCTTCATGTCTCACCTATATTCCAAGAGAACTAGTTAACAGGCTTCACAGAAATAAATGGAGACCTCCTAGCCACGAATGAAATAGAGAGCACAGAAAGGGTCAAATCAAGAGATGGGAGAAGCTGTATCACAAAGAAATGTTTGTGAACATTTCACACCCCAAGATAGAAGCCCAATTTTAAAGAACTGGGTTTTATCATAGGATAGAATGTTTTTCACCATTCCACAATTTCCCACAACCACAATGGGGCTCCAGTATAGTAACAATGGATTACAGCCAAAGAATTATCAGGCAGAGATTTTTTGGAGAAAGAGGACTTAAGGAAACCTGAAATCAGGAAGGGAGAAAAAAAAAAAAGACATGAAAGAATTCAAACTCTCAGCACTGCAGATTCCAGCAACACAACCCAATCGCATGGATTCTTCTGACCACTGACTGCCAGCCGTCAGGAGTCATGACTGCTCTGATTGCCCCTGAGTAACTTGGTCAGTTCCTAACCCTAAAACATGCCTCAACAAATTGCAAAGTTCAAAATTTATATAAATATGTTCTCAGACCACCACTTAAAGTAAAAATCAATAAAAGATCTCTAAATAGTGGCCAAATGTTTAGGAATATAAATGCTAAAAACAAACAAAATGAAAACCACATACACTATTAAAGAACAAAGAAGTTTCAAAAAAAACTATTTCCAACTTAACGAAACTGAAATTCCAAGTTACTGAAATTTGTGGCATGTAGCAAAAGAAGCGATGGAGAGAAATTTATAGTATTAAATTGACATAAGAGAAAAAAGTCTAAAAATCAATACTTCAGCTTCTTTAGGAAATTTCAGAGGAGATAATTAAGACTAAACCAATCAGAAAAAGAAAAAAAATGTAATATTAGAGATCCATAAAATTTAAAACAGAAAAAAATCAACAAAACCAAAAGGTAATTGTTTGAAAAGTTCAAAATATTGATAAATCTGTGACATAGCAACCAAAGAAGAAAAAAGACACAAATTATTCATATCAGAAATTAAAGATGGGTCAATACTACTAATTTTATAACAAAAATGTTATAAAAAGGGATGATTAAGAAAGAATATAATAGCTATATAGCCACAAATCCAATAAATTAGGTAAAACTGACTAATTCCTTACAGCCATATAAGGAAATACAGATAGGTTTAATAGATATCTACCTGGTAAAACACAGCAATTTTCCGTAAAGAAGGTGCTGGGCCCAGATGATTTTATTAGTCATTTTTTCCAAATACTGAAGGAAGAAAAAAATAACAATTTTCCACAATCTCCTTTAGAAAAACGACCCAAGCGGAATATTACCTAACTCATTCCATGAGGCTAGCACTACTCTAAAACAAAAACCAGGTAAAGACATTATAAGAAGCCAAACATGGAAGTGCACACTTGTAACTCCAGAGTTCTGGGTGAGGAAGGAAGATTATAAATTCTAGCCTAGCTTGGGTAACTCAGCAACATAAGGAGACCTTGTTTCAAAAAAATATTATATATATATATATATATAGAGAGAGAGAGAGAGAGAGAGAGAGAGAGAGAATGCAGTACAGTACAGAAAACCTGGGTTCAATCCCCAGTATTA
>NW_004524640.1:4846487-4847796 GCF_000260255.1 Octodon degus
AGAGAGAATGCAGTACAGTACAGAAAACCTGGGTTCAATCCTCAGTATTAGATAGATAGATAGATAGATAGATAGATAACAACACACCAATATCTCTCACAAACAGAAATGTAAATACATCAACAATATATTGGCAAATTAAAACCAACAACTTATAAAAACTAGAAGTACAGGCCATGACCATGGGGGACTTACTCCAAGTATGTAAGGATGGCTCAATATTAAACTTCACTCAACATAATCTATCACATCAAAGGGCTGAAAAATTATAAATTTATGTAGAAATATATTACACAAAACCCAACAGTTAAAAGAGACCATAAGGTAGAAAGTATAGTAATGATATTTCAATCCTAAATTTAGTGGGCAATTAATTTGCTTTCCAACAGTGCCAAGAACTAAACATTTGATTTGTGAAATTAATGTTATCTAAAAATATTAGGGCAGGGGAGACAGCTCAGTGGTGTAAGTGCCCGCCTAGTAAGCACAAGGTCCCAAGCTCCATCCCTGGTACAATGTGACATACAGACCTGGAAACCTGGCATGGTCATGCACACCTGTAATCCCAGAGAAAGGGAGGCAGAGACAGGAGGACCATTATGAGGGTGAACTGCATAGCAAAACCCTGTACAACATAAATAAATAAATAAATCTTACTAAATGCTTAAACCTTAACTTCTTTTTATTTGCATGAAATTATATCTTATCTGATGTTCTTGGATATTCATAGGTATGGAACCTCTTTAATAATCCCATAAATGCAATGGACATTCTTAGAAAAGCAAGCATAGTGCCAGGGACTTAGCTCAGTGGTACAGCACCTACCTAGCAAGGATGAGGTTCTCAGTTCTACTCTCAGTAACAACAACAACAACAAAAAGCAAGCATACTAAAATTTTTCTCAAGACCCAGTCCTAGCCCAGGCCTGGTGAATTGTGTGGGACAGCTTCCGGCTACCCTGTGCCAGTGGGACCTACTCCTCTCAGCCCAGGTGCAGCCTGGGTGAAACCTTCTTCCACCCCCTTGGGACGCCCCCCATGACTCCGCAGTACACCCCCCACAGCCCACCTGCAGAGTAGGAATTTCTGCCACTTTACGGGAACCCCCAGATCCAGTCCTAGCCCAGGCCCAGTGAGTGTGTGGGAGAGCTGCCTCTCCCCCCTACTCTACCTTGTCCCCTCCAGACTCAGCTCAGGCCTGACATACAGGCCTGGGTGAAACCCTACAGCTGCAATCCCTGCAGAGAGTGTAGGGGACAGAACCACCCAGATAGTTCAGGAGCAAAACATCTTGCCAAAGGGGCACAACA
>NW_004524640.1:4854779-4866569 GCF_000260255.1 Octodon degus
AATGGTGTTTGTAAATAGGATATCATGTCCACATCTTGTACAGCAATTAACCACTAGGAAGAATGTGTGCAATGTGTTAATTATTGAAACTGTCCTACCAATTTGATTTGAAACTGTCTCATTGCTATTTGTTTCTCAATAAAATTATGAAAAAAATTAAAATAAAATTTTTCTCATATTATTTCAGAGAGTTTGGGTTTAATTTTATTATTAAAAATATATTCATGGCATATCCTTTCCTATTGTATCCCATTTTGCTTTAAAAGAACTTACTGTTCTGTTGAAACTGATTTTTTAAACAAATGATCGTTTCACAAAAAGGTAAAAATATCACATTTAATTTAGGATTTTAATCCACAGATTGACTGAGCTTTAAATGTAAGAAACAAAACATAGAGAATAAAAGCTACTCCAGAAAAACAACTAAACCATTTAGGTAAACTGCATATTTTTCTGAAGGAGCAATACTATAGGGCCCTGCCTGGTTCTAAATTCATGAATATATTCCTTCTTTCCTTCCACTAACACTATTAAAATACTAGACCACTTCAGACCTGCTTTGGGTTAGACACATGTATATGTTATTAAACTTGGACAAACTACAGATCTCTCCTCGAAACCTCACTATGTATATTTATTTTGGTATGTGAGTTAAGCATTGAAACATGTATTTTCAAAAATCAAAGAAAATAAAGTTATAATCAATTATCAGAGAATCTAGCAAACCACCAAGGTAGGAATAGGAGAATTGGGGAAGAGGATTCTTTGTATTACATTAATTAATATTACTTCTTTCAATGAGGATAAAGCAAAGGAGGTTTATAATATAATCCAGAAAACTGTCTGAAGGGCTCATATTACAAAACGAAAAGCACACATCACAAAGGGGGAACTATAAAAATATATTTAAAAGAATGGCATCAATATTTTGAAATTGTGTCAAAAAAATTAAAGGTCCAGAATAAATCTTGGATTGTTGGGAAAATAAAAAAATCTTGAAGCCAACAAAATTATACTTTTAGCTACTGAACAAAATATTGAAGAAGTGGGTCTCTTGTTCCAGGCAATGCCTACAATTTTGACAAGTGAAAGATCAAGTAGACAATGAAATCATCTCTATCTTGATTCCATCTTTTTATTGAAAAGAATAATCTCCAAAAATTAGAAAGCATAGGGCCCAGGGTATAGCTCAGTGACATAACACCTGTTTGGCAACCATGAGGTCCTGAGTTTAATTCCTAAGATTAAGAAGAAAAACTTAAAAAAAGAAAACATAGAATAAACATAGCAAAAATATTGCTAGTCCAAAATATGCAGAAATAACAGGACAGTACTTGTTTTACTGAAATAATCCAGATATTCTACCATAGATAAATTACATCCCTGAATACTACAGGAAGTCATAGATGATCTGATAAATTAATACTGGCAATCTTCAAAGATCATAACTTTCTTTATGCACCCATCAATAAAGATCTCCAGTGCATGACACCAAGTGCTGTGGGTGACCCAGATTGTGTGATCCCTTAACTCTAATGTGTAATGCATATGCAAAAGTATATTCACACATACTGTTTTGGAAATAATTTAAACTATGAAAAATGAAAGCAAAACAATAAATAAGAAATCTAAGCTATAGGAAACATGAAGAATAAAAGAAATGGACGTGGGGAAAATGTTCAATTAGACAAAGAATAATGTCCCTTTGATAGCAAATTTTTAAATTGAAAAGACCTGGCATAGTAAGAGTCAGATTGCCACTATAGCCCTCAAAATATTTCTCCTTGCTTCAAACACATTTACTCCATCATTCTAACAATTTTCTGAAGAAGTCCTGGAGATTGTCTCTCATGAGTGTCTTCACTTATGCTACTGTGGTTACCTCAGTGATTTTTTTTTTAAGTCTGTTCTGAATCAATTCAAAATGTTTACCTTCTGATCATTTTGACTTTGGGGAAAAAACAGAAGTTGGAGGATGTACAACTCGGTAAATAAGGTGGATGAAGGCACACTGTAATGTTTTTACACAACTAGAAATTGCCATGAACATTTTGAATCAACTGAGGACATCAAGATAGCCATGAAAAGATACTCACAAAAGAGGACTTTCAGAACTGTGTCAGAAAGCAGCAGGAACCACAAGACAAGCATGTTCAAGGCGAGGCAAAGTATTCTGAGGGGTTTTAATGGCAATGTGTCTCAGTGTAATATGCTTTATTTTTATATTTATTTTGAGTTTATTTTAGTGCATTTTGTGCAGGGTTTCACTAAACACCTGGGACTAATAGTGACCTCTTGTTTTCAGCCTCCCAAGTGCTGGGATTACAGGCATGCTCTCAGACACCGTGGTTGGCTCAGGGTGCCCAAGGGCAGGTTCGGTGTGGCATGGCATGCTAGGGATCGAACCCACTCCCTGTGCTTGCTTACGTAGGCCTTAGTCTGCTGAGCTATCTTGCTGGCCCTTTTTAATTTTTTTAATGTATTTTAGTACCAGGTCTACAGGGTCTCACTACACAGATCAGACTCATAGTGATCTTCCTGTTTTGAGCATCCCAAGCACTGGGATTACAGATGCACACCACCACGCCCAGTCTCAATTACCCTCTAACCAGGCCAGCGTGGCATAGTAGGGATAACACCCAGGTTGTGGTGCCTGCCTAGGCAGGTGCTTTAGTCATCTGAGCTATCTAGCTGGCCCTTCTTATTTATTTTAAATTTAAATACTCACATTTTTTTTACCCCTTGTCTACCTATGCACATGTGAGACTCAGCAAAAAAATGAAATGTGCACTCCATATTCAAAACTTAAGAACATTAATAGTCAAGCATTAAACCCCATTTGATACCATTCTAAGAATAGAGCCATGTTGAATATCTGTGATCTACATTATATCTAATGCCCTGCCTATATATGTAAACATGCATGCATACATGAATGAATTATATGCACACATACACATATACATGTGCACTTACATATGTATGCACAGGTATTTATGTGCACATAGACATTTCTTGGGTAGAAGGGTATCTCTCCAGAAGAAGGTAGCATCTTCTATATTTTGAATACTAAGATGCCCTCTGATCCAACTACTTTGCACCCCACCCTCACCCCACCAGCCTGGATGCACAATCCTTTCCCATCTTGTTATCCAGGACACCTCCTTTTATTACTTGTATTTTATCTTTTGAGAGTTCTGGCTTCTCTGTGTGGTTCTCTTTACACTTTAATAGGCCACATCAGAAGCAATAATTAAAAATCACTCTAAACTAATTAATAGGGTGCAAATTATATGTGACAAGTTTGTTCTAAGATTGAAATCAAGACCTATATATTTACTCTTGCTCTTGCGCACTTTCCCAAGGTAACATTAGTACTCACGAGAACTAAATTTTCTAGGCACCAAATAGACTACAATGACAATATGGATCTAGCCAATAGAGCATAAATCCTAAGGCTTCTTCATAGTATGTATGTCATGGTGAGAAATAATAAATAAGGGGTCGGGGAGATGGCTCAGTGGAATAAGCACTTCCCTGGCAAGTGAAAGGGCCTGAGTTCAATCCCCAGTTCCATCAAAAAAAAGAAAAGAATTAATAAATGAATAAATAAATGTCAAGTTTTAGAGCAGCAGAGATTCAAATAAGACACATGGAAAAGGATTGTCCAAATCAAGGGTAGGCTTTTGTTATGTATGATTTCCAATCTCAAGGATTGGAAGGGATCAAAATCTTTTTCTAAAAAAAAAATAATTAATTATCTGATATAAGGACTACTCATGTATTTTGTCACTCTTGAATTAATTTCTACTGTTTTTATTTTATAAATAAAAACACGAGGAAACAAAATGTTTACGCAGTTTGTCAGCTTCACATGATCTCTAAATGTTAGATCCAAGTTGTCTGACTTCATAGAAAGTAAACTGACTGACTATATTACCCTGTCTTTCAGGCCTCAAATTTTATTCAATACATTTATCTTTCAAAGGTTGAATTCCTTAATATCCAAGCCAGTGGTTTTTTTCTAGCCTATTCTTGAATTTAGTCAACTGGGGGCCTTCTCTAAACTAACCCACTCAAGTTCAGACAGCCAATACTTCTTTGTATCAAGCCAGTATCTAGCTCCTTGTAACATTAATTCATTACCTCTACCTCTATCATTCATGAGGACATGGAGTTCTTTTCCATTTAATAGTCTTTGAGATAGTTGATGAATACAGTAATCACAAGTTAACTCTCATTGCCCAAGAATCTTCTCTTTTCTAGGAAAATATTTCAGGTCAGTTCACAGGACATTGTTTTGAATTTCTTTAGCAAAGATTAGTCTCTTTTGAATGTAGTCTAGCTTTGCTTGTTTCTAAAATCCTCAGAGCTAAATATAATGCACCACAATAGTTGAAACCAGCTCTCAAAGCAGGACAATCACTTCCCTCATTATGGGTCTGCTACCACCCTCCACAAAGTACGTTAGCTTTCTCAGTAGCCACTTAATACTGCTGGTTCTTATTAAGATAAAATCCATAAATCTCTGTTATATATATACCAAGAAGTCATGCTCCCTTTACCCTATAGGAATGCAGCTCTGTGTGTAGGTCCAGGCATGCCTGCATTGGGGTGGGGGTTGATTCAAATCTTTAGTTCTAAATTCACCCATAATTAATTTTCATGCTGTGAGATTTGGCCCTTCTTTGCAGATGTTTGAGTGTTCAGTCTGGTTTCTGTGGATTTTAATTCCATCATGCATGGACATCTCTCAGCTCCCAAAATAGTGCTCAAAGACAAATTTGATAAATATTCCATTATATCATCATCTAAGTCTCTGGCAAAAAAAAAAAAAAAAAAGCTATGAACTAGGGAGGATAAAGCTCTTTGGCTTTATCTACAGAGAATCTTCTATGTCTGCTTGATCCTGGTAAGAACTTCTAAGAATTTTCTTTGGACATACAACTAATAACCTATAAACATATAAAAGTGTCTAATTCTTCATCCTAATTTTGATAAGTGTTAAACAGGAAAGATAAGCAGGAGATAAAGGAATACAAGCTTCTTTGTTCAAAATGTTCTCTTGACAACGCATCTGATTTACAAGGTTTTGGTGTGGGACAATTGAGCACCTCTCCTACAGCTCTGAAAAGCAGGCTCTTGATCTTTGAAGCTGAATTGAAAACAAACTTGGGCCATCAAGTCTGATTTTCTTTTCTATTTATTAGTTTGGGAAACAAAATAATAAAATTCTTCTGTGGCACCCTCTCACTCTGTTGCTACTCTCTCCACTGTCTCTCCCACACATAAATGAAGTCTGTATTAAGGACCAGAGTTATAACTCAGGTTCATTTGCAGTATGCATCAAATTTGTTTTTTGTTTCATCCATGGACCTGAGTGTATGAAGAAGACTGCATTAAAGTAGGCAGAAAGCTAGATGCAGGAGGCAAGCTCTTGGCTTATAAAAGCCCATGAAAAAGTGACCTAGGATTTTGGGCAAATGTCACAGGATTTTCAAAACAAGTAAAAAGTGTTTCTTTTCTTTGCACATCTCTTGGTGGGCTAATGCCTCAACAGTTTTGAAGAAAAAAAAATGACTCTCCTGATCCACATAAAGTCAACCGCATTTGGAATTCTGTAGTCCTGCTTAATGTAGTTTGGAAAGAAAAAGTTGTCTGGAATGATTCTTAATTTGCTCATTTCATATTGATTTCTCTTGAAAAGACTTGTTTCTAGTTCGCATTTCTTCCCTAGATCTTTCTCACATCATCCCAGTAATCAGTAGTTCTGACTGCTCAAGTGCATGGCATGGGTACTCTCACCTCTCCCTCTCTTGTCAGTTTTCCTCCCTGCACTGTACTCTGCTTTCCTGGCTTCTCCAGCTTGGCTGTCCTAACAGAACAGTGTGAATTTCAACAAGTGATCAAGTGCTTGGCCCCGTAGGGAGCAGGAGAAGGATACAGTGGTTTTTGTTATTCTCCTCATCTTCCCAATTTCCTATTTCTCTTTGTATTTCTAGTATCCTGACTATTTTCTATCCCACTTTTCATCAATTTTTCATTCTTGGTTTAATTTCTGCAGTTTTCTAAAATGAGCTCTGTGTTTGTCTGCCTGACCCTCCCTCCCTTCCTCCCTCTGTTTTTATTTTTCTTATTTTCCCCATCCCCTCTGAGTTCTTCAGACAACTGTCTCCCCTCAGTATCATTCCTTCTCTTCTCTGTGGACATCAGGCATTTCTTTACTTATCTTTAGCTCCCGGTTCTCTGGTTCACAAAAGTCTTATTCATCCAGTTTTCTTATTTTAGACAGTTCACTTGTTTAAGGACAAACTAGCTTTCAAACAAAGTCAGTTTATTCTTGGTTGAAAGGTCAGGAATTGATATTCGGGACATTGAAAACTTTTGACAAAACCATACACATATACCATCAAGGACTACCAGATCTAACAAAACAAAACCCATAAAATACGCATGTGTGTGCATCTGTGTGGGTTCTGGAACATGAACCCAAGACCTTTTACACTGAGCTACTTCTCTAGTGCCTTTTGTTTTGAGATAGGGTCTCAATAACATTGCTAAGGTGCCCAGGCACTCTGCTCAACCTCACAACCACTCCCCACCTCATCCTGAGACTACAAGTATGTGGCACCACACCCAGCTCCCACCATAATTTTTATACTAAAAATTATTTTATTTATCTGAGATTCAAACTTAACTGGTTGTCTAGATTTTATTCGGCAACTCTAACATTACACATTTAGTCATAGTTTCGGTTAATAAACAAGTACTGAATGCACTAAGTACATCTAAATAGCATAGCAGACAAAGCAAAAGATAACACGTGTGCAAAGTCAATGCTTGTCCTCAAAGAATTCATAAAATAAAGGCTAAGAATTTATTTAAAAAATTAGTAAAGAATTGGAAAACAATACAAAGGGGTATATAATTAAAATTATAGCCAGCCCTAATTATAAATCTAATATAAGCTCAGATATTGATCTGATGGATTGATTAGGAAGATGTGATCTGAACTGATGTGATTGATTAGGAAGATGTGATGTGATCAGGGACAAAATACATGCTCTAAGCAAAACAGAAAAGCCAGAGGTTCCCAGGTTCTGCCCCTCTCTACCCCATGTTTCCTGCCTTTGCCTGCTGTTAATCCCTTCAACAGAGGCACTGTCCCCTGGACTTCAACGTACACATCCTGCAGGCCTTTCCTTCTTCAGATCCCCTGTGGCACCTTCAACCCCCACACATCAGTGACTATATTCCACATTGTTCTGGCCTATGCTTGTAACCTGTAAGTGTTAACTACTTTTTGGAGGAAAACTGTAGTCAGTACAGAATATGTGTTCCAAAATTTTTGATGAAGTTGATGAATGGATTTCTAACTAAAGACTGTTCCCCTTTTTTTGCCTGTTAGTAATATTCATACTTATCGTCACTGCACACATACGTACATAAAAGCTACGATGTTACTTTCATTGCTTAACTTCTTATAAGCAGAGTCAGACAATCTTTCATCCACGTACCCATAGGTCCCAACATCTTTAATATATATGTGAAGGAGCTACATATTATTTCTTTCCACTGGCCTATGAACTATGCCTTCTTGCTTTATGTAGTCACTGAGATTTTTCTCTTAAATCTAAATTGCGTTTTTTGACATAATCATTTTATTTTAGAAACAATAATCTCTAGCTCTTTAGAAATTGCTAAAGCCTATAAATACATTTTACACATTTTTTTAAAAAAAACTAGTTTAAGAAATAAATAAATATAAGCCTTTCCACGTAGACCATATCTGATGTCCCAGTCCATTAAACTCTGACTACACAGACCAACTTAGGCACATAGATTTATAGGAGCTGTTGAACAATAGTACAAAGGAAAAGACTTTAGAAAAAAAGAAGGATCTTGGATCCCCAGTGTGCCTTGCTAGCCATGCCCCCAGGGTGCACTGAGACAGTGATTGAGACTGGGCGTGGTGGCGCATGCCTGTAACCCCAGTGCTCAGGAGGATGAACACAGGAGAATTACTACAAGTCAGATCTATGTAGTGAGAACCTGTAGACCCTGTACTAAATACATTTTAAAAAAGAAAAAAAAAGGATCTTTTTGTTTTGCACTAGTTTGTTCTTATGTTTATTACAGTAAGAAATATATTATAAAGTAATAAAAACTATAATTATATAAGATACTATTTATATAAAATAAATTATAGGTAGTATATATTTGGTAGGTATATATAGGTATATATAACTCTTCATTTATTCCAAAACCTCAATTTGTGATACGATCTCACTATAATTTATTTGAATGTATACAAGAGATAAATATATTGCTTAGATTTCAAATAATTGTATTGGCATAGTAATCTGTTTATAAGAACATGATAGTTATTTATATGGTTTTGATCTATTTAGATTTATTGTTTGCAAATATTTGTTCTTGTGTATAGCAAAAGTTTTTCCATGATTCTGTAACTCCTCTCCCCAAGTCTTTGTTAGCTGTATTTGGAAGATCTCCAAGCAGCACAAATTACTAAGAAACAATGCAGGACTTCAAAAGCATGTTTATTTCTGCTATAATATGGAATTCACTATCAAACATAGGTATTTTGAGGCCTTTACCTCCATGCATACAATAGAAGGCTTTCCTGTAGAAAGCTGTAATAACTCACTATGATTTTCTTCTTTTACCTCCTAAGACTTTTACTATTATGCCTTCAAGGGGTCAAAATCAAGAAAGAATTCTAGTCAGATACAATTAACTCCCTATGCAGTGCAGTGATGCTCAACCAGGGCTGCAGATTACAGTCAATGCAGAGATTTTTAAGAATTCCCCTGCTGTGATCCCACCCCAGACTAGCTGAATCAGCATTACTGCAGGGAGGTCTGTGCATCGAGAACTGTACGGTGAGCCTGTTACCATGACTAGTGCAGCTGTCCTCAAGAGAAAATCATCCCGAGGAACTAGAATATATTTATTTTAGAAAATGGTTCAAATCATTAAAAAATATGGCTGAAGTAATACATTTGCTTTTCACAAACGCTATCTCTTCTACTGAAGCATTATTCTGCATTTTGACTAGGCTTTTTTTAATTCATAGAAATAACTGAACAACTGACCTAATAGCACCATTAATTATAATTATGACATCTCATCAGTTTGGCAACTGCTTATTTCTAACCAATTATTTTGATTATGTTCTAACAACCAAATATGGTTGGCTGTTCTGCAATTTAAACTATTTTTCAGGGTATTTGAAGGAAAGAAATTTTGTCATATTGACTTGAAATTTGTTAAAGAAAATCACTAGCATGATAAAGTGACAGTTATATCTTTATATATATCAACTATTTCTATATATGCTATTGATCTTCAAGAATCTCATATCTTGTATCACTAGTCAACCATATTATATCACATCTAATTCATTTACTTGTTATAAACATTGTAAATCTATTTATTTCTTCCCATTATTTCTTAAATAGATCCTTTTAAACTGAGATGATATGACTCCTTACTGAGAAAAGCAGCAACCAATTACTAACCCCAATAAATTGAAATTCATCATATAAAAAGTATATAGGATTTTTTGTAATGGTTACAGAAAGTTTTACTTTATTCAAATTCTCTTATGACTAAAACAAATTTACTCATCTTTTTACACACAGATTTTATAAAATTGTGGGATCGATAAGAACAATAAGTATTTCTCATCTTGGTATCACAAATGTTTTCAAAGCAACTTTCATTGATGAGTTTGATATTCAGTATATTATGCTAATTAGCCTAGTTTCAAAATAAAATAGTGGGTTCATTTTAATCTTGTTTGATAATTCAATGGCTTTTTAGGATAGAAGAACATAACCCCCTCTAGTGGAAAAAGGCAAAACACAAGAACATCATGGGTTGAAAAGGCCAATGGGATTTCCTTAAGCAATCATCTTTTCTTACAAGGTTGATGGACTAATTTCTTTAGCTCGTGCTTCAATTCAAGCATATTGTCTTGGAAATACAGCGTGCCCTACATATTTGTTATATTAAGATGTAGAACAGTACTTGGAATTTAACACAGTGTAATAAAGGAAATGTAGTTCATGCCAGGCATCCTGCTTCATATTGAAAAGAATAAACTTTCAGGACATCATCTAAAATGGTTACTTTTAGTGATGAAAGTACCATAAAAACATGTTCTTTCTAATCGGCCAAAGGAAAAAATACTGCAGAAATTAAATCTGCATTTTTTCAACCAAAAATTTTTAAACATTAGATATCCCTAAAGAACATGTTTTCATTAAGTTAAATGAGCTAGCCTTTTGCCTTTAGCCTCTTTGTATAGAATGTTGTTTACAGCCCATCATTTATACTTCTCTAAAAAAGTAACACATTGATGTGTAGTTGAGTAACATAATATATGAATCCACAGGCATGCACACACGCATGCGTGCGCGCGCGCACACACACACACACACACACACACACACACCCCATTTAGAAGCTGGTTTATTTTCTGGAATTCATCTAACAGTAAATGGTCCATTAAGTTCTGCTCAGATATGGAGATTTAAGGTCATTCATCCCACATGATTGTTCCTTTTAACTTGAGATAAGTAGAATAAACAAGTCCCTGCTCGAGTACAAACTAGTCCGACTTTCTCTCAGATTATCAAAGCCAAGTTCTCAAAGCTAGCATCAGATAACAGTCTGTTATTATCTTGTCTACTGCATTTAAAACACCATAGAAGTGAGACCATCTTCAGTTGTCCCATCGCTGATAATTTTAAAATATGCTGCAAATAGTTTTTGAATTACCCTTCATATTTTTTTCTTTCACTAGGTCAGGCCTCATTGACCTATTTAAGCATGCTGTATTTTGAAATATATGAAACCAGGACAAATCTGTTCTTCTCCTCAAAGATACATTTCCTGAGGTGGTATTACACATGTGAGACTTATCTCATTTCCTTTGTGATCTCTATCATAGCCTCCTTATTTTCATATATATGGCTGCTACCTCATAGACAAAAATAAAGGGGCAACAATTTTAAGTGCCTCTAATGAAAAGCACCACCATGAATGAACTATCACATAAACTGTATATCAAAATAAATCTGAAAATATTTACAAAGTAATTAATGTTATAACCATGTTCCCCATTATAAAGAATTTCACAAATCATGCTTACTTTAAAAGAAGTTAAAAAATGCAGTTGCCAAAAATATTAAGATGCATAAAGTAGATTTAAATAGCAGGCACAAAAACACTAAACATTTTTATGTGTAATTTTCATTGTCATTATGGGTTGGGTTTTTTTGTTTTGTTTTGTTTTTTGTTTTTTGCTGCCTTAGGCTCATTTATTAAAACACAGTGAAAAAATAAGGAGTCTCAAGGGCTGCTGGATGGGGACAGAGGGCACCAGTGCTCAGGGTGTTCTGAGCTTCTTCTGCAACAACTTCTTTTTCTTGGCCCCACTCTGGAACAGGCTGGGGCTCCTGACTACAGACAGCCAGGCCCTGTTCCATGACAGGGCAGACTGTGAGGACTTGCCTGAGATTCCCTTTTTGGAAAGAGTCATTGTCATTATGTTTTACCTCACAAAGTATTCACAAAAAAATTATTGCCTTGGTTTCCTTATCTGCAAAAGGAAAGATCAGTATCTGGCATCTAATAAGTCAACAAATTCTATTTCCCTTGATACTCATGAAAATCCTGTAAGATTGTGAAATTAGATAATTAGAGCTTTATTTTACAGTAGAAAAATCAGGCTCAGGCAAGATCCAAGATCATATATATGAA
>NW_004524640.1:4866669-4877127 GCF_000260255.1 Octodon degus
ATTGCAACAGAAGCCTTAAAACTGAGTAACCACACACAAGGAGACAGATTGAGGATGGGGGCAAAATGAACACCAACACAGGGAGTGCAGATTGTATCTAAAGCTCATTGAAGTTAAAGATCTAGTGGATACAAATTATTACTGAGGTACAAGAGCCAAATCTTTCTTTTAGGACTCTTCACAGAGCACCCAAGGCATGAACAACATGATGAAACTGATGTGAAAGTCACAGTTTTGTGGACAGTTAGAAGGGAAAAAAGCACTGAAGGCAAAGAGATATGTTACTGACACATGAGCTCAGACCAAGGTGAATACAGGGATGCAGGGACTACTACAATAGAATGGAAAAATCATGGCCAAATGTGGACCATGGGAAGTGAGGAGGATCAGAAAGCATGCTCAAAGGTGACTTTAATGCTTCAAGTCTTGTGTCTAGTACCATTTATAAAAATAGGGGTGCTGTCTTGGTCAGGAGGATGAAATTTACAATTTTAGATTTGCTGAACATATGCATCTTACTATGTTGAGCACTTCTTTGGGAGACTAATTGGATTCTGCCACTACAGCATTTACTGTATGACATTTTTTAAATGCTAAGGAAAATTTGTTCTCAACCAATGCAATGACTCTAGAGAATCTTGTGTTTCCAAATTCAACTTCCCTTTTTGAAGGCAGCTTTTGCACACCTCACCAGCTGTGGTGAAGGCTTGACACCTATAAGCACCACCAGGGCCAGCTTTAGGCAAAGCTGCAAAACAGAAGAATCGGGTTTGGCAAATCTCTTTTCCACTCTGTGTCTCTTTCCTTGATTGGGCTAATACTGCCAGATCAGGGTTCTGTTGCCATCCACGGCTGAGCTGCACAAGGTTTCAGTCACCTATCAGTGTACTTGGCATGTAGAAGGCACTCTGTAAGTCTCAGTAATAGAACCAAGTAAGGTTGGGAATGAAAGAAAGAAGTGATGAGTGAGTAAAATATCTGATAACTTTATTTACTCTTAGATTTTAAGCATCCATGTGGACATTCCACCTCAAATTGACTCCACTTATATAAACGGCCTTCTGGAGAAATATTATGTAGCTTAATGGAAGGAATTTTTATGGATAGTTTCAGAGAGGAGCAGAAAACAAATTTTGAGAGCAGCAGCTTCTTGGTCTCGTCTTAGTCTCTTTTCTCCTCACTGGGACAAAACAGTCATCACTTACAAGTTAAAGGAGAAGTTTATTTTGGTTTATGTTTCCAGCAAACTCCAGGAAGGGCAGGCATAGTACAAGGGTTGGCCACCATGCAAAGCTGGTCATGGCTTGATAGCCAGGAAGTAGAGTGGGAATGGAGGAGCCCAGAAGACAGGCAGGGTCATCCAGGTCATGCCCCTAGTTACCCATGTGCAATCAGGCCCCATCTCCTTATCAGTCAGTTATAGCACCCCATGTTACAATCACCTTCCAAAAACCCTGCTTAGACCAAAAGTTTTGAAAGACATTTTTTTATTTAAATCATAACATTACTTTAAATCATGACACAATCATCTATATACAAGACTGGCTGGTTTTGGCATGGTTTCAGATCTTAGTTGATGCCACCCACCATTTAGCCACTGATAGTGAAATGAAATTATAATACATAAAAATAAAATTCCATTTAATGAGTACCAGGAGCTTAGTATCTCTTAGCTTAAAATGAGTCTTCTTTTGATAATTCTCTTGGCAATAGTCAGCCACGGCATCAGTAATCTGATGTGAAATCTGATGTGAACACTGGCTTTATGATGTGGTAAAAGTACTGTCTGCCAGAGTTGCTAAAATCCATAGCCAGGGACCATCAACATGATTGGTTCATCTGGGTTTCAGTTGCTTAGGTTACTCAGTGACAAGGGCATCTTAACTAAAAACAGAACCAAACTTCAAGTGCTATTAGTACCAGTGCTCCTAATAAATAAGTAAGTTTCATGGCCACAGATTTTTATTGCTTTCCCACAAATATTTTAGTAAATACAAGCAGCGACAGATAAGTGCACAACAAATGCGTGGGGACAGTTGTAACGGACAGCCAGGTATTTCTGCCCGTGAATTCCTCCCATTCTGGATCTGTGGCTGGCAATCTCGGGAGAATGATTCACCTTCTAGCCTTCAGCCATGGCTTTGCTCAGAGAGCTTTGGTGCTTCTGCTAGTGGCTACAAACAGGAAGCACTGTTGAAAGAATGGAGGAGTATTCATCAAGTGTTGTGAATCATCAAAGAATATGAATGAAATTTGCTGTTAATTATACTAGACTTTTATGGCATTACCTGGATGACAAGTTGTTATTACTCACATCCTTGGTTAAAATGTGAGTTCATGTATGAAAAAAACTTATGTGGGTAATCTTACTCTCCAAACATGTAGAAGCTAAGAATTTGTATTTTCTAAAATATTTGAATAAAAAATTGGGTGCAAAATATGAATGAGTGTATTATAATGAACTTTATAATAATAATAAGTTTATAGGAGCCTTAAAACTCACAAAATGCCAATACCTCAGATTCTAAAATGTGACTTCTATGATTAAAAAAAAAGCATATCTAGATAGTGCATATAACACTGTTTCTGTATATTTATTCATACTATAAATGTGTTTTAACAGAGTAGCATATGTTTTAAGTATTTTCAAGTATGACAAAACATTAATTAATGAAATCAGAACCATAACCATTAAATACAAATTCTCAATAGGTTTTCAATCCCTTTTTTGAATGAATAGCTTTACTTGATTTGTGCACTTCTTTGAGATCTGAGCCCTTACAATTCCCTCTACGACAAATCTTGGAGAAGGAATAACTGAAACTCCTATGATAGGCCAAGATTGGTTATATATATAACCAATATATTATATATATATAACCAATATATTATATATATATAACCAATATATTATATATAACATATATATATATATAATAGAACTTAAGTTAAACTGATCATTTTGTTTTAGAAAGAAACTTAGGCCTGGAGTTCATTAGGTTCCTCAGCAGATGTGTAATTGAAGGACTCCAAAACCACTAAATGGACTTACCTATATGAAAATAATTTATAATTTTTACTTGTATTAATCCTTTCAAAATCAGCAAGCTACACTGGTAAAGCTCTTTATGGATCAAGTGTTAAGTACATCATATTTAATCTCACTTGATGTGGGACTCACCTATTTAAGCACAAGTCTCTAATTTCAACAATCTGGGAGGCTAAATGAGGCAGAAGGACCAGAAGTTCTAGTTCACCCTAGGCAGCATACTCACTTAGAGAGACCCTGCCTCAAAATTTAAAAAATGAAAAAAGCTCACTGTGAAGGCCCCTGGGTCGGTACTCAACTTACACACAAAGAAATTCAACATTAGGTGCTGTTCACGGTGACACCTAATGGAGATTCTCTGTCTAAACACACCAAGGTCTATATCCTACTTCATTGTAGAAACAGAAGTAGAGAATCTTTCTTTATGCTGAAATCTCCTCATTAAGCCCCCTTGAACAATAAATAGTGAGATGAATGTTACATCTCCTAGCTAGACATCTCCTGAAGTCTCACATGGTCATAGGCAGGACTTTTCAGAGGTGGCTACATGCATGGAATATGCTGCTGGGATTAAGGATGCTATGCGTGGATTGGCTCATGGTGAGATAGGATTAAGGCTGCCCCACCTTGGGTGTGAGTGCTCCCAGCCCTAAAGTAGGTAGTCAGGATAAGATAAAGGACAGGAAGAAGCTGGCCCATGTTACCTGCTGCTTCCTACTTCGCTGTTTTGCTGCCTTCACCTTGCTATGAACCATCTCTCCTCTGTGGTCCCACTCTGAGGTGCCACCCGGCCTTGGAGCCAGGTGATTACGGACTGAAACCTCCACAAACTGTGAGCCAACATAAACCTTTCTTCCTTTAAATTCAAGGTAGGGTATTCTGTTTCAGGAATGGGAAAAGTAACCAAGACAATGCATAAGCAAAGAGCACCAGAAGAGAAAATCTAGTTATCGTCATTGCACTGCAAATTTATTTCAGAAAGAACATAAAATGTAAAATAGCAAATATTAAAAATGACAATAAAATAAAAGCTAATAACAAACACTTTTGGTGAGAATATATGCATGTGTGAGTGTGCATGCGTGCATGTGTGTGGGTGTGTATTTGTGCGTGTGTAGGAAACAGACAGTGCAAAGTGTGAGGAAATAAAGATGTAAATGACTTGGGAAAGGATCTAGAAAGAGGTAGCAGTGATTAACCTGATTAACGAACTTTGACTACTTTTTTTTTTTTTTCAGAGCTGGGGACTGAACTCAGGCCCTTGTGCTTGCCAGGCAAGTGCTTATTCCACTGAGCTATTTCCCCAGTCTCCTTCATTTTTAAATAGTATTTTCCTTATATTGTTTTAGGATGTTACAATAAGACTTTTAAAGCCAGGTAGTTACATCTATGCCTTCTAACACTCCGATTAACCAGCTCTCAGAGAACTGGAGGCTAACACTAGCTGACAGAATTGCAATCCCTATTCTTTTTACAGGAAGTAGGGGAATGGCCTACTCTTTGGTATGGTTTGGAAGTTAGAAATAACACTTATGCAAGCCAGAAAATATTGATCTCACTCAGCTTTATGGCATCTAAAGCAAAGGAAGACAAGTTCACCTTCTGTAAGCCTTCTTTCTGAGTTCTGCCCCCCTGAATCATAGCAATGTTGTGTTGCACCTCTAGGTACCCCACTGGGTCACTGGTGTATGGCAGCTGCAGTTACTGAGGTGGTTTTGTATGGGGATGCCGTAAAGCACAGGAGATGTGTTTAGCATATTGCTGGCACATAAGCAGGACTGCCAGATACCAACAGACATCATTACAGTGATTTTTTAAAAATTTGTGATGGTGCCATTGAAGTTAATCTCAAAGTCAGCTATGAAAACACTATCAAGAAAAGGCTGAAATACTGACACTTCTTTTTTAAAAAATCTAGCAGGACTACATCTTCAACAGTTCTCAGAATTATTTACATTAGCCTTACCAAGTTCCTATATTGTTAGTGTCTGTTTCTTATTTTATTATAGCAGATATTTTTAACCTTGACTCTATTTAAAGCATCAAGATAGGCAAAGAATGGAAAATCATTACCGGAACGTTTGGTGGTGAAACAACAACAAAAAGATTTGCATCTTCTTTTTCATCTTATTTTTTCCCTCGTGGGACAGTGCTAACAACTTTTCAGAAATTCTAATAATACTCCTGGTCAATTTAGGATGGATAGGATATGGTAATAATTTCATGGATCATAGGATTAAGAAACCACCAATGTTTTCCCATGGAATTTCATGGCCATTTATAAAACAGTAGAGTAAGTACCTGAAGGGGAAGCAAAAGACATTAAGATATGATATGTATATGTAGCAATTCTACAAGAAGAATATAATCATTATTTATTAGGCTAACAATTTAAGTAAATACATAAAAGTGTATGGTATTGAAAGCAACCAATTTCCCACCTCTAAAAGTTGTGACTGAAAATGCCTCATAATTAAATTATAGTCACATATTTTAGATGTGGTTGCATTGACAATTCCTATTCCAGTATTTTGTACCCTTTTGCTCAAAGATTTCAGCAAAAGTGGATCTTATAAAAAATAAATATGTACTGTAAAGTGGTTAATTTATTATACTTCATGTTTTAATTAGAAAAAAATTCCAAGTACAGGTTCTTCAGCTGTTGGGTTAGGGAGCCAGCTCAGCAATCTAAGCGCCTGCCTGTCAAGCACAGGGACCCAAGTTCAATCCTTGGTATCACATAGCCATGCCGGCCCAAAGATGGGGAGTGGTTGCTCATGCCTGTAATCCCAGCATTGGGGAGGCTGAAGCAGGAGGATAACTATAAGTCTGAACTGAACAGTGAGACCTTTTATGAAATAAATAAATTCTTCAACTGTTGATGTTGTCTAAATTCACATTCATTTGTCATGATATATGGTAAGATGTACTGTTCTTCCCAACTGTAACTCTCATATAGTATTATAAATCCATGTGCTCCCTTGATCCAGAAATAGAACATGAACAAAATACTCATGCCCTCTGCTTTGGAACTGCCCATGGTTTTCTGTGTAGTACTATCCAGTCATACTGTTAAGATGTCTCAATTATTTCTTTTGGCAATGGACTATGATTGGACGTGATATATAGTCCTAAGGAGAAACTATGAATGCATTTGGGTGGTTCAATTTGGACTCATGTATGCCACCTCTATTATGAGAAGCTCCAGGTAAGTACAGCCTATTTTGACAGGATACTTTAACATGGGGGCTGAAAATTTTAAAAAAAGAAATGCAAAGCAGAACAGAAAAATCCTAAGAGCATCCAGTAGAGCTATCATCCATAGACACACTCATGAACCAACAATCATTAGTGAATGATGAAAGCCACTGAGATCTGGAGCATATGTGTTACCTCAGCAAAAACACATTAGTAGACTAGCATCATTAAAATATTAGTGATTCAAATTTGTTAAAAAGATTGAGAGGCTGCACTGCAAACTGGAGTAGGGACAAAAAGTGCAAATTACAGTAACAAACAACTGTTAAACTGTTGTGTCTGAGGGTCAGGAATTCAAATGTGGCTCAATTGGGTGTCTCTGGATCAAGACCTCTCCTAAAGTTGCAGTTCAGCTATCTATAGGCCTGTTTCTTCTGTAGATATGAGCAGGAGGTGAAAGCTGGGGAAGACCTATTACTGAACTCACTCACATGGGTGTTGGCAGGCATTGGTCCCTTACACATGCATTTTTCCATAGGGCCTTCTAACAAGATGGCAGCTTTTTTTGCCTTGGACCATGTGATCCAAGGCAGAGGAAAAGAGAATATTCAAGATGTAAGCGGCAGACATTTATAATCTAATTTCAGAAGTGATAATCCATTGGTTTTGATCACTTTTCTTCACAAGCCTGATAATAACTAACCCATATTCAAGGAGAGAGGATTACACAGTGATGTGCAAAGGATGAGTCTCAGCTGGCCAGATAGCTCAGGGATCTAAAGCAACTGCTTCAGCAAGCTTAGGCAAGTGCGGGGACCACAGTTCGACCCCGGGAACCACATGCCAGACCAGCCCCGCCCACAAGGCAGGCTGAGCCAGCCACAGGAAGAAAAAAAAAAAAAAAAAAAGGATAAGTCTCTGATTCTCAGAGCCACCTTAGAGAGTACCCAATAGTGACCCAGCTCTGAAACCTGGACATCAATTTTCTAACACGCGAAGTGAATATAACCGAGCCTACCCTGCTTACTTTACAAAGCTCTTACAAAATCAAATGGAAATATGTGTATAAAACACTTTATCATTTCACTGGATAAATGTAAGATGCTTTTACTCATCTTGTTCTTTGAAGAGGCAAAAGCCCAGATGAGAAAAAACATAAAATAATTTTATTAGGGCAAATATCTACAAAAGGAAATGGGATGTTGAGCAAACTGTCAGACCAAAATTGGTCCTCAGTGGAGGAGAGAAAGAAGTTGGGTGGAAGCTTCCAAGAGCACCACACTATCTAAGGAAAATCTGGCCAGGCTTTGGGAGCATCCTTGAAGCTAAGCAGCTCATGCAAGAAGCCTTACATCTCCCACAAGAAGGCCTGCCTTGGCATCCCTGCTACATGCCACAGTAGTCCATGGGACACTGTGGCTTTCTGTAGACACAGTGATAGAGTCACTCTCCTCTGTGCATCCCAGTCTCATTTTCTGTACTTCACTTCTCTCTTGGTAGCATTTCTAGTGTTTCTAGTTATTCTGAAACACAGGACTCTATGAAAACCTTAGCCAAGGACTCTGCTGACAACTCTATCTTAATTTCTTCTCAAAGCTCTTGCTCTGCCTGGTGGCTCTCTCCTACCACATGTGGAACCTCTTTGGGCCTGACTGCTGGACTGTACCAACACCTGTGAACTATTGCTGCGCCCTCCAGACACATGTTCTGTACACAGGACCAACTTCCTCCCTGCACCTGCTCACTCTGGGCCTGTTGTTTCAGGGATCAGCCCCTACCCCAACATTGGTTTTCATTCCCTATTTGAGATCCGAGCATCCTCCTGGCTACCCAGGTTGTAGTTGTTGACAATAGTTGGAACCAGAATTGTTATGTTCTAATCTTTGCTCTGCTACTCAAGCTCAGGGATCCAGTTAAAAGTTTTTGTCATTATAAAACGCAAATTATAATAGTACGTAACTCAAATGGTTGTAACTCATAAAGGAGTAAGATAATGCCAGGTACACACAGCATTCTCTAAATGATAATTATTATTATCATTATTAATCTTAAAGATTCTTTAATGTACAAACTCACGTGTACACTGTGCTGTGACTTCTATGATCTGAAGGCCTTATGAGTTTAACACTAGGCAGTTTGTGTTTATTTACTAACTTTACTTTGGATTCTAAGGCTAGCTGTGCTAACTGCTGTTTTAACTTCCCAACTCTGGCTGGATTACATGCTTCACATATTCTGGTCTTGGGTACTGCTACCAGGCTTTGCCTCCTGAAATCAAGTTCCAATTACCAGGTCCTAGAGCTGAGCTCAACTACAATCCCAGTCAGAGTCCAGGTAGGCAGGAATTGGGGAATTGCGCACATCTGAGTTTTTGTGCAACTTGGTCTTCTTCATCTGCTTTCACAGTAAGTTTGTTTTCTTAATTGCCTCGTTACTCCCTGAAATAAGACCATCAATAAAGCAAAGTGGTATAGGATTTGGTGTGGAGAAGACGGAGGTGTTTTTGCTGGTCTAATTTGTTACCCTTGTTGCTTTTTTTTTAAGTACCTGTTCCTAAAGGCACTAATTCAGTATTGTATTTAGGTTTTGTGAGCACTGGATGGAGAGGTTTAATTAAAAACACCCTTCAGAAACAGCATTGTAGCACAATGCAGAACTTCCATCGCCTCTTTCTCATTCGCAGTTGTGCACCCCCCAAAGCCTTTTATCACTTCATTATCTCAAGCCAAATGTTGATTTGGTCAATTTCCTGTTTGAATGTAAGCCAATCCCTTGAAGTTATTTCAGTATTGTGGCACTTAAAGTACAAGGTTTCCCTGTAACATTTCTACCATTTTAACACTTCATCTATTGTTTCTTTTTTTTTCCTAATGACAAGCACCAATGAATATTTTCAAGTCTACCACTTAATAACCACATGTGTTTTTGATACCCTAACTACCACTGGTCTGTGTTGATAGTGACTAATCCTCAGAACTGTTAAAACATTTTGTACAAACAGAGGTACATCAGAGGAATTTTTTTGTATGAAAACTTTATTTAGGGAGCTCCTTTCTTTCCTGTATTTGCTTATTCAACCTTTCCATTTCAACTTGTTTTGAAATACTGTCAAACTACATAAATCAGAGTTTCCTTTTTCAGTTTTATTAATATAACCTGATAAAATGAAACTGAAGTTGTTGATTAAATATCCCTTAAGAATAGCTGTCTTTTATATGACAGCACTTAAAACTTTCATCAATTTCAGAACTGTAAAGAAAGTTATTTTCTTCTATTTCTTTGTATTATGTCTGGGGACACTGAGAGTCAGAAAGGTTATGTGATTTATTCAAATCATCCATTTGGTTAAGAGTAAGTGATACTTTGAACCCACAATGCTATCCATGACAATGTTCATTCCTATGTCTCTAATATCTTGTTTCATGCTTTTGTTTTCAAATTTAAGAAACCTGAGACCATTTTTTAAATTAATTTGTGTGCAGCAAAATTAGTCACTTTAAATGTGTACTTTGATGACTTTTGGCCCATGCACACAGAAATATGATTTTTTTTCTAGAAATGTACCATTTATTACAAAGAGTCTCACAAAAAATGAAAGCATCTCAAGAAAAGGAAGCTAGACTACCAACCTCCACCTGCAGAACTGAGAAGACAGGGCAATGTGAGCTGCTTAGCTCATTTGGGGCCAGTGTGAAGGTATGAGAAAAGAACCAACCTAAAAATGGCAGATGTGCCATACAGTTATATGTGGAAAATGGGTAAGGCAATGATCCTGAGAATCTTCAGAAGATTTTTTAATCTAGCAGTTAATTGGAATGATTCTCACCCTAACTATATATACAGACACCTGTGAACTAAGCAAACGCACAGAAGATGGCAATTTGTAATAGTAGGTTCATGCTTGGAGTGCCTGTCATTCTGGTCTTCTGAATATGGCCTGCTTGTAATGACATGCCAGTTGCTGCCATGCTGTCTCTCAGGTAGATGATTGTTCAAAAAGAAGGGGGTGGTGAATGAAGGCAGGAGACAGGAAAAGGAGTGTTGCAGGACTGTCCTGCTACAAGGTTGCATATGGTTAGATTTCTGGACTTATGTGTAAACATAAGAATTATATAATTCTTTATGCCTATTTTTAAAATATATTTTAATTTTTTAAAAGTTTTTTTCATCATATTCTGTAAGGACTTAAAGTTCAACATATCAATACTTGA
>NW_004524640.1:4879892-4892726 GCF_000260255.1 Octodon degus
CTTTAAAAAGTATATTTCCATTTTCTGTTGACTTTAAAAAACAAAACAAAACAGAGGTTTGTACCTATGTTGTTTATCATTTCTTGCCTATATCTTGTAATATGAGAAACTACTTTGGCAGTAACAATACACAATGTACTAACCATTATTACTCTCCTAAAATCTTGTTTTGAGATTTTGTAAAATAAATAAATAAATTAAATAAAATTTAAAAAAGGAAATAAAATAAAATTATGGAAAAAAATTAAAATGGCAGATGTTACTGTAGGAGCCCAAAGAACAGGGGACCCTGGAGCTGCAGCCACCCCTTCCAGAACACTTAACACTAAACAGGCCCTCAGCACATCAGGATTTCATTTTACGGCTGCATCGCTTCCATCCAGATATGTACCCTTTATGACTTAAAACTAAGACTTGGGGAGGGGTAGGGAGCATGGTCACTGCTAGAAAAGTTCCCCTGGAATAGCTGCCCTGCACTCAAGGGCCATGGCTCCCCTCTAGTCCCTGGGGACATTTATATTTAATATATTTTAATGTAAATATACAGAGAAATAGAAAATATAAAATCTGAGGGGTTAGAGGGAAAAAAGTAGGGAACATGGCAAGAAGCCTGAGCTGGGAAGGGTTGTTTAGGCCAATTTGACCTCCTCTTTGACCCCTTTGGCTTCTGGCTTCTCCTCCTTGGTCTTCTCCTTTTCTGTCACCTCTTTCTTCTCTTCTGGTTCTTTCTCTTTCTCATCTTCTGTTTTGACTCTTTTGGCTTTCTAGAAGTTGGAAGAGTTCTTGCAGCCACCTTCACCCTCCTCATCTCAGTCAGAGACTCTTCCTCACAGGCAATGCACTTGTTGGAAGAACAGATTGAGATACACTTGTCAGGGTCTTCTTCATCTTCATCACCATTCTCCTCAGGAATGGCATCCTCAGGAATTGCCTGCATTTGAACCCTAGGTGCATGGGACAACATTCTCAGGTTCTCAAAGAGCCGCTGTTTGATCTTCTCCAGGTACTCCTTAGTGTTCTGGTTAGTCATATTGGAAGAACTGATGTGAAGCTTGAAATCTGGTCCAAAGTATTTGAAGTAGTCATTGTATGGGAGTTCATTAGGGATCTCTGCATCTAGGGCCACAGCTGTTTCATATGTCCAGTATCAGGCAACATTACGAATGGTGTAACCACTTCCTCCCAGCACCAGCATAGGTAGGTTGAAGTTTTTGACAAACTCCACACACTTGGCATGCCCTTTGATGGTTAGATTGAAGCAACCCAGACAATCCCCAGAGAGAGAGTCTGAGCCACACTGTAAGACCTCCACACTCGGCTGGAACATCTCCATTACTTTGGACATAACCGGCTTGAAAAATGGCCTCATAGGACTCATCATCAATCCCATCTCGGACTGGGTAGTTAACAGCATAATACTTGCCTTTGCCAGCCCCAATATCCCGTAGGTCCCCAGTTCCTGGGAAGTACTCTCCATATTTATGAAAGGACACAGTCATAACCTGGTCTGTGGTATAGAAGGCCTCTTCCACACCATCACCATGGTGCATATCAATGCCAATATGCAACACTCTCTAGTGATATTTTAGCAGTTCCAGGATGGCCAAGACAATAGCATTGATGTAACAGAGGCTAGATGCCTCAGACTTCTTTGCATGGTGCAAGCTCCCAGCCCAAGTCATAGCGATGTCCCTCTGCTGTTTATTAAGTTTCACAGCACTTGCTACAGAGCCACCAGAGGACAACTGACAGAACTCAAACAGGCCATCAAATACTGGACAGTCCTCACCAATGCTGAAGCTCTGCATCAGCTTGCTGTACTCGGACATGTTATCTGGATGGATGGAGTGCAAGAGCTTAGTGTAGTCATTGCTGTGGTACCCAGTTACCTCCTCAGCACTGGTCTTTTGAGGGCAATAGAGTTCCATCTTTCAGTAGAGGACATAGTTAAGCAGCAGATTGTGAGTCATGCAGATTCAGAGAGGCTTAATTGGATGGCCTTCTCCATAACAGTAATTTCCAACATCCCCGTCGTAGTAGTAACAGACTTTCCTCCTGGTGCCCTGAGTCTGTGCCATCTTGCTGCCTCCAGTCCCTCCTGTCAGTCGGTCCATCCAGAAATATGATTATTATAAATAATGAAATACAGGAAATTTTTGTGGTTTGTATTCAGTCTTTCCCTCTATACCCTGACCTGTAATGGTCACTGTTCTATTTTATCTCACTATAGTTTTAGCTTTTCTATTTATTTATTTATTTTTAATTTTTTATTAATTTTATTGAGAAACAAATAGCAATGATACAGTTTCAAAACAGAATAGTAGGACAGTTACAATAATTAATACATTGCATATTGTTGTCTTTATAGTAGTCATTCATAGTGTAAGATGCAGACATGATATCCTGTCCAAAACTATTTGAAACTAGCAGTTAATTGGTAGGATTCTCACCCTGACTACCTATGTATGCTGATACCTGTGAACTAAGCAACTGCACTGAAGACCTTTTCTAGAAGTAGGAAGTATATTACAGCTTGTAGTTTTACATGAATGGTATTATTTATTTATTTTTTTGTGGTACTGGGGATTGAACTCAGGACACTGCACTTGCCAGGCAGGCACTTATTCTACTGAGCTATCTCTCCAGCCCATCAATGGCATTTTTAAACCTACATTTTATACAACAGTAATTTGTTTCATTATTGAAACTATCCAACGTGTAAGAATATCCCCATGTGCTGATCTAGTCACTGCTTAAGTCTGTTTCCAGTTTCTGACCAAGATGAACATGCTGCTCTACAAGTCTTGTGTGGTCATACGCATACAGTCCTCTTCAGTTAAGATTTAGATGTCAAATTACTGGGTGACATATGAAGCATATGCTAATCTGTAGAAGAAACTACTTCTCTGTTTTTCAAACAGACTATATGATTTTCCATTCTCATTAATTGTGTGCAAGTGTTCCAATCGCTCCATATTCTTGGCAACAATAGGTATGGTCAGTTTTTATTAACTTAGTCATTTTCATTAGAGTGTAATATTATCTCATTGTGGTTTTAATGTCCCCAGTGAGTAATAACACAGTACTGAGATCTTGGCATGTGTGTTTTTTTCCTGTCTGCATGCTTTGATGGGAAAACGTTTATTCTAATCTTCTGTCCATTTTAAAAAATTGGGTTGTCTTATTAAATTTGAGAACTCCTTCTGCATTCCGGATTTCAGTTATCTAATGCATCATTTCAAACATTTTCTCACAGTCTGTGTCATGATACTTTATTTTCTCAATAATTTCTTTCAGGGAACAAAAGATTTTAATGTTGATGAAATTCAATCTGTCAGTTTTTCATTTAGATTTCATGATTGTCCTGTACCAAGAAATCCTATCTCAAGGTCACAAAATGATTTCTTCAACGTCTTCTGTAATGTTTGTAGCTTTGGGTTTTACATCTACGTCCATGATCTACTTGGAGTTATTTTTGTGTGCAGATTTGAGTTCATTTTGTATCTTCTCTCTTCTCATCACAGTGTGTCCCTCTCCTGGCTTAATCATCTGCTTCATCTACTTCTTGGACAGCCTCCTTCTCTGCTTACGCACCTCCAGGCCACAGATGTTTCACACTTAGATTTATAAAAGCTACTCTACATGGTTTCTGCAAGTGATCAAAGTATTCTCCTTTCAAAAAGTTCACTGCCATTAGACAAGTGGGACTGTGGTCAAATGCATACCGCTAGATAGTTGAAAGGGAGTTTCTAGTATACAGATCTTCAGAGAAGCATCATTTGGAACAACCATCCATACTTGCAAATATCATTGCAATATCTAAGGAATCTGAGTGAGAGATTACAGCACACGGATAATCACAGATAAAAGAAAAGAGGCATTGAGAAGGTAGGCAGGACGGTTTTGTGTCACTCCTAGTATTGTATCCCCTGCTCAGCTCAAACCCAAAGAAGATAAACAGGAATACCCTCCATGGGGCAAAAGGATATTGAAGCAAGCATTCCATTTTGCCACAGACCACAACACCAGGCCAGCCCCAGAGAATCTTGGGACACTGACCTCAGACTCCACACTGACTCCTACAGATCTTGGCTACAACCCAAGAATCCCTGTGGACCAAGCACCAGGTCTACCTTCTTGCTGGCCTAGGCACTAGGACATGTAGCCAGAGGACTCTAGCAGCAACACCCGGGAGGGTCCTTCCAGATAATCTGGATGGGATGATGAGCTAGGACAATGGGCTCAGACATATGGGATGAAGGGTTTTCCTTGCCAACCCAGTCTGTAAACAATGGAAGAAATGTATACTTGAAATGTACCAAAACAAATAAATGCAAGACCACAAGTGACCCCAAATTATTGGGGAAGTACGACACCACAAAATAACAAAATAAGGCATTAGTAGTGTAAAAAAAAAAAAAAAAAAAATGGAGACCGATGAAGTGTCTGACAAAGAACTAAAAATAATAATTTCAGAGGAGCTTAGTGAGCTGTTATAGAACACTGACAAATGACAATGGGAATTCAGGAAAACAATCCATGATCAAAAGGGGAAGCACAATGCAGAGACAAACACCATAAAAAAGAAATAAACAGAAATTGCGTAGCTAATGAACACAATGACTGAACTGAATAATCCCATGTAAGGCTTCAGCAACAGAATTGCTCAACCAGAAGAAAAGATCAGTGGTCTCAAAGACAGGTCATTCAAAATTACCTAATCAAGGAACAAGAAGGGAAAAGAATGAAAATAAGTAAAGAAAGTCCAAAGTGCTTGTGGGATACATCAAGGAAACCAAAATATGCAACACGTGCATTTCAAAAGAAGTAGAGAAAAGAAAAACTCAGGGAGTTTACTTAATAGTGATACAAAATTTTCTGATTGTGGAGAAATAAACGAACATGCAGATTCAAACAACTTCAAGTAGATTAAGCAGAAAGAGATCTTTACTAAGGCAAATTATAATTATACCTTCAGAACTCTAAAACAAAGAGAATTTTGAAAGCAACTAAAGTAACTCATTACATATAAGGAATCTATGGAAGAATATAAGTGGATTCCTCAACAAAAACCCTGCAGGCCAGGAGACAGTGGGATTATACACTCAAAACCATGAAAGGAAAATGCTACCAACTGGGCTGAGGATGTACCTCAGTGGCAAAGCATTGGTCCTGCATGCACAAAGATCTGGGCTCCATCAGCAGCCTGGAGAAAACCAAACCCAAACAACAATGACTAACAACCAAGAACGCTACATCTAGCAGACAATAAAGGAAAGATAAACACATTCCAGACAAATAAAAACAGAAAGAGTTCATTATTAGCAGATCAGCCTTACATAAAATGTTAAAGCCTGCTCCATAAGCTGGAGTGAAAAAGATGCTAACAACATAAAATAAAGGAAAGTGTAAAGCTCACTTTGAAGGTAACAGTATAATCAAATTCCAAATGCTACTGTTATAGTGATAGATAAATCACTTTTCACTGTGGTATAAAAGAGACAAAAGCATTAATAACAACTACAATTTGTTAGTGAATATACAATGTAAAAAGATATAGCTAGACATGGTGGCATGTGCCTATAACCCCTGAACTATAGGAATCTGAGGTAGGAGGATCACAAATTCAAGCTCAGCCTGAAGAATTCAGCAACTTTGCAAATCCTAAAATTTTAAAAATCAAAATTTTTAAAAATTAAGAGGCAGAGGGCTGGGGATGCAGCTTAGTATAAAGGCCATGGGCTTGATGTTCAGTACCGGAAAATAATGTAAAGTGCAACATCAATGACAAAATGTGTGACAAGATAAGGTTAAAGTTTTTATATGTTCTCCAAGTTAAGCTCTTAGCAGCTTAACATAGCTTTTTATAAATATACTCTATATTAGAACAAACTATAACTATATTCTACATCACCACAAATAAAAAACCATGGTAGGAACACAAAAGATTAAAAGAAAGTCATCAAAACATACTGCTGAAAAAAATATAAATAACCATTAAATTACAAAGGAAGAAAGCAAGAAAAGAAAACAACCACAAAGCATTCAGAAAACAATGAACAAAACTGCAAGAGCTAAGATCTTAATATCAATAATTATAAATGTAACAGTATAAAATTCTCAAGTCAAAATATAGAGTAGTTAAGTGGAGTGAAAAAATAAAACAAGGCCTTCAGGACATATAAGCTAAAAACGAAGGGATAGAAAATATATTAAATTTAACAATGTCAAAGGAAACAAAGGTCACTAAATAATGATAAAGAGGTTAATTCATCAAGAGGATATAATAATTGCAAATATAGATACACCAAACAAAACATCTAAGTATATAATGTAAATATTAGTAAAATTAAAGGAAAGCAATATAGCATTATTAATACTAGATATTAACTCTAAAAAACTCACTAATATATTTCACTTTTTATAATCTCCAGTATTTCATTAATTCTTGTCAATTCAACTAGATCCCAGGTTCCAATCAGATCTTAGTCCCTATTTTGGTAGAAATAGTATTAACTTTGCTTAGGAAGTTTTGTTGATAGCATATATCTTTATGTCACTTACAATGATGATCACCAATACCACAGTTCCCATATTTGTCATATTATACAGAAAGAAAATGAGTAAGAAATAGTGGACTTGAACATTACTGATCAAATAAGTATGATAGGGGCCGGGGAGATGGCTTAGTAGAATAAGTGCCTGCCTAGCAAGTGCAAGGGCCTGAGTTCAATCCCCGGTTCTGCAAAAAAAAAAAAAAAAAAAAAGGTACAATAGTTAAGTAGAATACTCTATCAACAGCAGAATCGTTTTCAAGCAGACATAGGACATTCTTCAGAATAGCTCACAGGTTGGCCCACAAAATAAATTTTCTGAAATATAAGAAGATAAATCATAATTAAGTATTTTGTGGCTAAAATGGTATGCAACTAGCATCATAACAGGAGGAAAACTGAAAAATGCCCACTATTTGCAAAATAGCAATTGTGAATAAATAAGGTTCAAAGAAGAAATTAAAAAGGAAGTAAGAAAATTACTAAAGAGGAAAATGAAAAAAACATACTGAAAATGTATTGGATGCAGTAAAAGCTATTCTGAGAGGGATATGTATAATTAAATATGCCTATATTATAGTACTAGGTCCTCAAATAGCACAACTATATACTTCAAGAAACTACTAGAAAGAGAACAAATTCACCCCAAAATTAGTAGGCGAAAAGAAATAACAAAAATCATAGCAAAGATAAATAGAAAAATGATAGAGATCAGTGAAAACAGAGTTGTTTTTAAGAAACAATAGAATTCAAGATTTCTACTAGCTAAGTAAAAAAGAGAAAAAAATTAATAAAACTATACCAAAAATTTATAAGAACCTACTACAAATAAGAATATGCCAACAAGCTGAACAACCTAAAAGAAATTGATAATTTCTATACACATTCAATATGTTAAGACTGAATCACAAAGAAATTAAAAAAATCAGAATAAAATATTAAGGAATAAGGAGATTGTGTCAGTAATCAAAAACTTCCTAACAGAGAAAAACTCAATGGACTCAAAAAAAAAAATTTTTTTTTTAAGTAATGTCAGAACTTCTTGGGCTGGGGAGATCACTCAACGGTGTAAACCTGCCTGGCTAGCCCCAGGACCCAGGTTTGATCCCAAGCTCCGCATGCTATACCAGCCTTGGAACCCTGGGCATGCTGTGCCAGCCACAGAAACCAGGCATGGTGCTGCATACCTGTAATACCAGTGCTGGGGAGGCTGAGACAGGAGGATCACTATGAGTTTGAATTGCATAGTGAGACCCTGCATCAAATAAACACATTTTAAAAACAAAACAAAAAAGTATCGGCACTCTCTTGTTCACTGAAGTTATTATTAGTAGTAAGCAAGGAAGGGAAGGAATCTACCAGAATGGCCACAGAAAGATGAACAGATGAAGAAATATGATACATTTTATTCAGCCTTAACAAGGAAAATTTGTCATTTGTGACAACATGGATGAACTCTAAAGACATTGGGCAAACTGAAATACGGCAAGAATAGAAACACAAAGGCTACATGATATCAATTAGACAAGAAACCTGAAAATGTCAAAATCAAATCACAAAAGCAGAAAGATTAGGGATTGCCAGAAGTAGTAAGACAAGGGATTAGGGTTTGGTAAAGCTGGGGGTGGGGGCAGTAGGTGTGACCTGTTAATTACAAAATCTTGAGACACAAACAACAGTTCCCAAAGCTCTGCACATGTATATCTCATGAGAATATAAGCAAGTTTTCCATATGGCAGCCTAGACCTGCTATCAGCCTGAGTAGTAGGTGATCCAAAAAGGACTGTTGCCTGCGTTTACACTTCTGTGGTGGACTGCCTTCACACTGTAGAGTATATTTACACTTTCTCTTGGCCCAGACTTGCTCTACAGAGTCTATTTCTTTCTGTACCTTTAATAAAATCAGTTTTATTAAACTGAGCTACAGTTTGTGTTTGTCTTAACTAATTCTTTGCTTAAGGTAGAAAAAACCAGGGGTGGGGAGATGGCTCAGTAGAATAAGTGCTTCTCTGGCAAGCACAAGGGCCTGAGTTCAATCCCCAGTTCTGAGAAAAAAAAAAAAAAAAAAAAAGATAGAAAAAAACCAGAAAACACATCCAGAAGGAGATTCAGAACACCAAAACCCAGCACCATACTTGACAAGCCAGTCTTAAAAAATAACTGCTGACAGCTTGGCTTCCAGCCTAAGTAGAAAACTACCGAGTGTACTCCTTTTTATACTCACAGTTTCATCTTCCTTTTTCTCTATATGAACTTTTTCTTTCTCAGTGTATTATTTCATCCTCATTTAATTTTGGTTTGTCACATGAATCAGCCATGTGAGATACATTATGTTCAATTCAAGTGACCTAATAGTCATGGGAAGTCTCACCCTTGTAGACAGGAGCTAAGCCTCTGATTTTGGAAAACACGTGGGCTTCCACCCTCTTTACTTTTGAATTAGGCTTGATCTCCTTCCTTGTTTCTGCTAACAAAATGCTGCCCATTGAATAACACAGGCCTGAAGGTCTAAGCAGAACAGAACAACATACTATAAAGTTTAACCATGAGTTAAAGGTAGAACCATTCTCGCTCTTGGGACTTTTCAAAGTTTTTTTTTTTTTCTTAAAAGAAGAATTTTCCATCTCTACTGCCTTAACCAAAGCACCAAAGTTTTTACTACAGAGTTAAATACAAAATAACTTGTTTCTCAGTGGCTCAACCTGCTTAAGTCACTAAAAAATGCCAAAAAGAATCCCAAAATACTGTTTCTCAAGTGTCTCCAGCCTGATTAAGCAGAGCCATCAATAGTGGCTATGGGAGTCCCATGGGGGAGGGTATTTACTCTGATCTCATGGGTGTTTTGGAAGCACTTTTGAAGGTCTAGGTAAAGCCACTGAGTGGCTCAAATTCCTCTCTCTAAGAAGTTAGTGGGCTCCAACATGAAGACAAAAAAGTCCTTGGTAGGGTTTCCATCCATGCATCTATGAAAGACTGGCACTTCAGACAGAGATGTCTGTCTAATAAACACTTGAGTGTCACAGGGATGTCTTTTGAGCTCAAATAAGGCCTCCGTCTGCATGAATGCCATTTAAAGGTTCTAGGACCTAGTTCTAGGTAGAGTCATCAGGTTACTCAACACCCTTACGCTTCTATGAAAGACAGTAGCATCATCCTAGCTTTGAACAGAGACATCTGTCTAGACAATACTTGAGTCTTACAAGGGATGTCTACTGGGCTCATCAGGCATCCTTCTCCTGCATGGGACACCATCGTTAGGACCCAAACTAGTTGTCTCTATTGGCCCTAAGATGAGCCATGGGGAACCTCACGAGCCACACCTTACAGATTCCATCAAATTTGCCACTAGGCCAGACCCTTGATTAGTGGGAATGGTATGACCTTGCCAATTTTTAAAAGAGGAATAGTTCTTCTACTATTACAACATGGTTTGGATTCAGTATGAACTAGGAAGTGGCAAAAGATGGTTAAGGATTGCTGTTTAAATTAAGACTATCTTGAGTTAAACTGTTTCTGCTTAAAACAGAAGATGGAGCGAAATCCCTTATGTTCAGGCCCTTTATGCCAGGTAAAGACCAGAAACTATGGTATTCAGAGTATTCCTCAAAGAAGAGTGAAATATCTTTTATGAGCCTTTCCTTCTATCCCCACCTGTATCTGAAAGGGATATGAGTCTCTCCCATCTTTGTGATGAAGAAACTTTAGATAGATCCCCATACACCCATGACCCAATTGCTGGATATGGCCTTTTCTGTGTTCTACAACTAGGATATGGAAGATCAAAAGAGAAAAGCTTCAAATTATAGCTGTTGCAACTGGAAATGCTTTAAATTCACCCAAATATTCTAGAGGAAAAGCCAAGGACAATCAAAGACAAGAGGACTGAATACTGGGCACATGATTGAACCAAGTCACGCCCTGGGCCCTGCTCCAATTGTGAGGCAGCCAGTCGGCCTGACTCATGGCACTGTAGGGTTGACTGTGTCTGCTCACAGAGAGGGGTTAGGCCTGTCAAAACCATTGTTTCCTCCTTTGAAGAGGTCCAAGGGAACCTACAATTCCCCTGTCCATAAATATTACCATCTCCTGTGTGTAACCCTTGGTAATACTGGACATCATGGGAAAGCCACTTTAAAACTTAGTTTTGCTTTGATTGACTTCTCTGGAGAACCCTTCTCTAGATTTATGTTCATAGTTGGGTTTGAGGAGACTCTTAGTCAGAGTCTTGCTCCTCCTGCTCTGATGTATCACTCTAAGAACAAATACTTAACTGTGAGAGTCTAATTGTCCCATAGTATCCTACTTTCTTGGTAGAAAGAAATAATACTAGCAAAACTGGGGGCAATTCTGGAATTCTGATACAACTCAAAAGGACCTTAACTATTGGGACTGCAGGATTCCATGATCTAATTTGCCAACTGGTGAATCCTACTATGTGGTATAATAAGATACATGATTGTGAAGATTTCCACTCCATATCAAAAAAGAAAGGATTTGCCGTCTTTTACGGCTACATCAAACTGGAAAGGGCTGTAGACTACCTACTGGAGACTGTGCCCTCCAGCTGCTTTGGAGTATTGTGACTGACTGGCTGGATTGAAGAGAAAAACTTTCAAAAGAACATTGGGAAAAGGGTGACTATTCAGCTGTCTGTTCAATGGGAGAAAGAAAGTGCCTTTACTATTATGTTGGGGCTCAAGGTAGACTTTTTCTCCTTCTTATGCTTGGCCCAAACTTGCTCTGTAGAGCCTGTTTCTTTTCCTACCTTTAATAAAATTTTGCTACAGTTTGCTCTTGTCTTGACTAATCTTTGCTCAGGACAGAAAGAACCCAGAAATCACCTTCAGAAGAAGACTGTAGAATTCCAATACCCGATAACAGTAGAGGGTGGAGAAAAGTTGGTATTGTTCAAAGGACACTAAATTTAAGTTTCAATTATATAGGATCAATAAACTCTGGTCAAAACAGTAACTACAGTTAATGATACTGTATTATGTACTAGAAGTGTCAAAAGAGTAGATATTAAATATTTTTGCCACATGACACTGATAATAATACAGACAATACCAGATATACACATATGTAAGAATCACCTCAAAAAGCATTGATAAATTAATATCAATATTTTTTAACGTTAAACTTAACAGACAACAGATCTACGGAATTTCATCAACATGGTATACTAGAAGTTGTTTAGTATTATTGCTACAAGTCAGACTTCAAAAAGGAATTAATGAAGTCTTATACTGGACAGGACTAGAACATGAATTAAAAGGGTCCTAACCATAAGTCTACAAGGAGGACTTATTAGTTGAAGGTCACACTGCTTGTCACACAGCTCCATTACTCACTTTCAACTGTAAAGCAAATAGACGGTGGTGAGTCAGGTTTGTTTCCTTTCCCTTCTCCTCTGGCATCCCTGGGGAGCTTCTCAATTCAAAGAAACTCTAGGAGTAACAGGCCACTTACTGCGAATAATCCGAAACAATCTATAAGTTCAAAAGCAGTTGGAATTCCTGGAAGAGATTGAATGTTATAAGAATAAAAGGGTATTTTAAAGACAAAACTGCCCTTGTTTAATATCAAGGGAGTATTAGTGGGACATTTATATAGCAAGCCGTATCACTCCACACTTCAGGAAATGGAGTCAACGTGCTCAGAGTCCAGGCAAATTTTAAAAGAGGGTGTTTTCTTTCTTTTATATCTTTCTTTTTTCTTTTCTTTGAGGGGAACAATAACAGCTGTCTGTAAGTGGTAGTTTCCACTTATGCCACAGTGAGGCCTAATACACAAAATGCTTTCTTAAAACACTTAGGCAAATTCAATCTGTTACTCTAAGAGAGAAAAATTATGTCCTGAAATGCAAGAGCAAAAGTATAAGAGATCAGAAATAAGAAGAGTGTTATACGTGATAGTTAGAGGGCAAGACAATGGATTATATTTATACTAGACTATTCTGAATATACCTTTTGAAAAAACAATAAAGACAGCACCCTCTGTTTTCAGCCTCAAATCTACTCCCCATAACATAAAGAAAGACAAATGCATGTTTGAAATGTCTTTTAGAAAACTTCTAGCAATACCATCAACACTTGCCCTTCATAAGAATTAACATTTTTGAATACATACCATTGCTAGGGAAAAAAAAGGAGGAAAAATATCACATTGTATGGTTATTGTTGTTGTTGGTTTTTTGTTTGTTTGTTTGGGGTGTTTTTTTTGTCTTTTTTTTTTTTTTTTTTTTTTTTGAGACAAGGTTTTACTATGTAGTTCAGGCTGG
>NW_004524640.1:4892826-4894055 GCF_000260255.1 Octodon degus
ACACTGACAAAGGATCTACAATCTGAGGTACAGGATCTCAGGATAAATCCTGAGGGGATTTGACTGACCTTATCAGATCCAAAAGCTATAACTTTATAGCTTTATAGGTCTTGCTTTATCATGGTCTTAACCAACCAGCAGAAAAGTATAAAAACGAAGTATAACAAGTAAAGCCATGCTGTTATGTTGAGCTGTAGGGGACTCTTGTCAACAATTTCTAACACTGCCAGTCAAGCAGAAGACCCAATACTATTATGGACTACTGGACTGTTTTAGAATATTTTACTGAGTTAACACACCTATAATATTCAAATGACAGAACTAAACAAAAAAGGGGATATAGATGAATGTCCATTTTGTATCTATGTATTCAAAATGGTTAGGATAGATATATAGTTACACTCTCTTAATGAATAGAGGGATTTATTTGTTCTAATAGTGTTTATAAATAGGATATCATGTCTGCATCTTGTACAGCAAATAACCACTAGGAAGAGAGTATGCAATGTGTTAATTATTGGAGCTGTCCTACCAATTTGATTTGAAACTGTCTCATTGCTATTTGTTTCTCAATAAAATTATGGAGAGTGCAGGCCCAGCCAGTGAGTGAGATGACCGAGGGCCGCGGGATCCTGAACAGACCCAGAGCACAGGCCCGGGGAGTGAGTGAGATGACCCGGGGCCACGGGATCCTGAATAGACCCAGAGCACAGTCCCGGAGAGTGAGTGAGATGACCGAGGCTGCGGGATCCTGAACAGACCCAGAGCGCAGGCCCGGCGAGTGAGTGAGACGACCCGGGGCCAGGGATTCCTCATTTGACCCAGGCTGCAGGCCTAGTACAGAACCCTTCAGCAGAACTCCCTGCAAAGAGGCTAAAGGCAAGACCCACCCAGCTGATTCAGGAGCAGAACATCTTGCCAGAGAGACACAAAGGGTTCAACTCTAACGACTGCAACAGAAAGAAGAGGAGCACACAGCCAGAACCAAGCAACACCCACCTGGAGTAATCTGAGCTTCATAGATCTGGACCTGGTGCTAAGGTAATAACTCTATCTAAGCTCTACACCAAAGGTCATAAGATAGTGGTATACAAAATGACAAAGAGAAGGAACAAAATGTAGTCTCAGGCCCCGAGTCCACCCAGTACAAATGCAGAAGACACTAGCACTGAGGAAACTAGAAATCACATGCCAGATATCTCTGAAATAATAGCATTGACAGTAAAGAA
>NW_004524640.1:4896314-4897967 GCF_000260255.1 Octodon degus
GAATACATACCATTGCTAGGGAAAAAAAAGGAGGAAAAATATCACATTGTATGGTTATTGTTGTTGTTGGTTTTTTGTTTGTTTGTTTGGGGTGTTTTTTTTTTTTTTTTTTTTTTTTTTTGTCTTTTTGAGACAAGGTTTTACTATGTAGTTCAGGCTGGCCTTAAATTCACTTTGTAGCCCAGGCTGGCCTCTAATTTGTGGCAATCCTCCTGCCTCAGCCTTCCACATACTGGGATTACAGGTATGTGCCACCACACCCAAAAATGCCATAAAAATGGCATTTATCAAGACAACACATAGAACTAAAAAGAGCTACAACCAAGTAAAATACATCAAATTTAATTCATCTTTATTATATATTGAGATCTTTTGTATAAATCATTGTTAGTGAACAGACAAGAAAAATACTATCTTTTATCTCACTGAGTTTATAATCTCACTTGAACATATAAATGTTAATAATAAATCAAAATGCTAATCATACAAAAATAGATGCAAATATTTAAGACTATAAAGGATATTTTCCATCTAACTCAGTGATTTAGGAAAAAGCATTAGCAACTAAGCAATAGTTTAGAAGAAACATGGAATTTCAATATGTAAAAACTAACCAAATAGGGACTGAGAAAGCGAATGAGCAACTGACCAATGAGAGTATTCTGGTTAAAAAATGGAATGGAGTCAGTACCTTGCTACAAAGAGAGAGAGACATGTGGAAAAATAACTATAGAAGCACTCTGAGGCCAACTTCAGCTTCCAACATGATCTCAAAGAGTCTGTCCTATCTCCTTGTGTCATCAAAGTCTTTGCTTTGAGCAATCTTGCCTACAGCATTTATCCTCTGTACAAAATGGTCCCGAGGCACCCAATTTGGGAGCTATTACCCTCGGGGTATGTGACACCTGACTGCCTATGACTGATTGCAAGAGAAGTTTAATTAAATCGGCTCAGCAACTGCTCGTACTGGGGTGTGGAAGGTCCACCCTAGGGTGATGTGTCCCCTGGACGTTACATAGGTAAGGAAAGAGGACAGGTCTGCTTCTGTTTCTTTCCAGTATTTACCTTCTCCTTGAACATCACATCCTGGTTCCATCACAGACTTAGCTTTCAGCATGGATTCTTTAGTTGCCATTGCAGACCCATCAGCCTCCTGAAATGGACTCCCATCCCATGGGACACTCAAGAAAGCTCCAGACCTTCAACTGAATCCTTTGGTCCAGTGTGCAGACAGTGTGCAATCTCCAGTGCAGCTATTGCACTCTTCCTTATCCAACTCTTTAGGTGGCCACTGTGAGTCAATCTTATAGATTCTTACATATTTGTGTATCTTGTGCTGTATCCACTTCTCTAGTAAACACTGACTGATACAGAGTAGGGTAAAAAGAACATGAAGTAGGTTCCTGATGACATAAAACAGGCATACTTACCTGACCTTGCATAGTTAGTGTTTATAAGAGTCTGAAGCTAGTAGATATGAAAGGCAAGAATATTGGAGGCATTTAATAAAGAGGTGTTAACATTGAGTTTGGAGCCTGCAGAAAGAGGTAAAGCTAGAGAGCACATTGGCCTAGCAATGGCCGTGACTCATCCACATGGCTGACACTGACAAAGGATCTACAATCTGAGGTACAGGATCTCAGGATAAATCCT
>NW_004524640.1:4899467-4903782 GCF_000260255.1 Octodon degus
TAGTCCTGTGAGACATCCCTATTATTGTACAGATTAAGCGAATGGCCTATTCCAGTGACGCTGAACCTTGTAGAGCTTTCAATGATACAGCAGCCTGTTGCTTCATGGTGCGTCACAGGTTTGCCACCACTGGTCTAGTCCATCAAGCTTAGCTGACATGGTATTTCTTAAGGAAATGGGAACATCACATTTATGGGCAATTCAGAAGCTACAGAAAGATGGATTTTTTTAGTCCAAGGCAGAAGTTAGATCTAGAGAAGAACGGAGAGCTCTAAAAAGCCAAAGAGATGAAAAAACAGAGGTAAGAGAAAAGAATGCCAGGAAAGGAGTGCTATCTCCAAAAATGCATTTTTACTAACACTTTTTTTTAGTTGAGCAGGGTACTTGCCATAGCATACGATGTATTTATTTTTACACAAGACTTAACCAGGAATGTTACTAAAAGATAAGCTCTAAGATGGACTTACTGTCAAGAAGAAGGTTGCAACAAATATCATTTAATAAACACAATGTTGGCAGGTAGTCTCCAACATTTTAGGGATAAGTATTTAAAAGTCCTGGGAAGCAGGTTAATTTATGTAGAGATACATGTTTACAAATCTAGCATCACAGCAGGTGCCCATGCTCCTCAGAACTCCTCCATGGGGATTACTGGGGTTAACCTATGGTGAGAGAGATGCCTGGGGCCACTCATCCAACATTTCAAACATTTTTCAGTAATCCCAGTTGTACACTACCAAACAGAGGCAAGGTGGTCGGTCTCTGACAAACATTATCACACAGCTTCCTCAGGAAAATCCTTGCATTGGCTACATATGCAAAAGACTCTTCATTTCTTCAGGCAAGAATAAATTCTGTTACACTTCCTAATTTTCATAATAATTTAATTTTACTGTGTGTTCATTTGGTATCCACAAGATCTGCCACAGATCAGCAATAAAGGTACTATTAATTAGGCTCTTTTACCTAGGACCTTATCACTGATATATATGCATATAATTTATTATTTGTCACTTATGTAATATTTATTATTTATGCATATTATTTTATTTTTAACAGTATCTTCTTAAGTCACTAATTTTTTCAGGCTGGGCTCAAAACTTGTGATCCTCTTTAGTTTTCCACAGTGATGGGACTATAGGAATGCATCAAAATACCTGGCTAAACTCTTGTTAGAATAAATTATGTGATATTTTGTGCATAACAAAAGCCTTGGTGGGAGAAGAAATTGTTTTAGGGATACTGATTTGGAAGACAATCTATTAAATCTCTCCTTCAAAAGCTCTAAAAATGTCTGAGTTCAGCATTGCCAGTATTTGGACCATGTCACCTTTCTCTTAAGAAAATCTACAGTGTCTTGTATCTTATTGTGGGCTTCTCACTTTCAACAATGGACCCAGAAAGGATGGGGTTCCTGGATGGGCTGTACAACTGTGCACGAGAGCACTGTTGATTGTTCTCCAAAAATCCTTACTGATGCTTATGTTCTTAGTTCTATTGATCATGCTTAGTACAAACATTTATTTTCATTACATTTACACTCGTTATTACAGAAAGGAACTTTACATTTGCTAAGAATCTTTTGTTCCTTTGTTGGACTATTTGAGAATTGAATTGTACTCTGGAAACCATTTTGGAAATGTATTTCTAGCCTCAGTTCTATAGTGAATAATTACATGACCTTCAGCAAATTACTTAATGCTCTCCATGAAGCCATTTTTTAAAAAATTAAGAGTTTCCCACATTGCTTTTTGAAAAATTACAAAACACAGTAAATCATAAGGAAAAAATATCTCACCAATGGATGATCTATGAAAGCGCCCATTTCAATGCACAATTGTGAATATCAATAAGAAATTCCATGCTTTTATTTTAAAAGTTTGGTAACTTTCCTGAGAAAATTTTTATCTCAACTCTTCTTTCTTTAGAAAGGCAATAGACTTTATTAGAGTAGTTTTAAATTCACAGCCTAACTGAGCAGAAAGTAGAGAGTTCTCATATACTTTTTGCCATCAACATGTACAACCATAGTTGTATTTCTTACATTCCATAAGCCTACGCTGACATACCCTTATTACACAGAGTCCACAGTTTACCTAGGATTTGTTGTAGTTTTATACTTTCTATAAGTATTCAAAAATGAGTAATGACATGAATCTACCATTAGGAAAACAGAACAGCTACACTGGCCTGAACGAACATCCTATGCTCTGCCTGTTCATCTTTTCCTCCACAACCACTCATCCTTTAAGTCCACAGTTTTCTTTTTCTAGAATGTCGCATATGTGTAACCACACAGTTGTAACCTTTTCAAGACTGGTTTCTTTCTCTTAGTAATATGCATTGAAAGCCCCTCTAGGTCTTTTCAGATGAGGACACTGGAGTTGTTTCCAAGTTTTGGCAATTACAACTCTGGATGCTATAAACCACCATGTTTATGCTTTTATGTGGATATAAGTTTGAACTCACTTGAGTAAATACCAAGGAGTACAGCTTCTGGATCATATTATAGGAGTACGATTGGTTTTGTAAGAAACTGCCAAACTCTCATCCAAAATGATTATACCATTTTGGGCTCTCACAGGTCTAGGACGAGAGGTTCTAGTGCTCTATAGATGTCAGCAATTGGTGTTGTCAATGGTTAGAGCAGCTGGTTATTCTAATGAGTGTGCAGTATTTTATTGTTTTTAATCTGCAAATCCCTAAAGAAATATGGAGAATCTTTTCAAATACTTATTCATTATGTATCTTCTTAGTGATGTGCCTATTCTTTTGCTCATGTTTAAATTGTATTGTTAACATCTTACTGTTGAATTTTAAAATTTCTTTGTATAGTTTATATAATAATTCTTCATAAGCTATGCCTTTTGGAAATATTTCCTTATAGTCTGTGCACTGGCTTCTCATTCTTTTTCTTCTTTTTACTTTTTACTCTTTTATACATGGTCTCACTACACATCTTGGACTCATAGTAGTCCCCCTGTCTCAGCCTCCCCAGTGCTGGGATTACGAGTGTGTGCCACCACACCTGGTTCCAGGGCCAGCATGGACATGGGACCAGGGACCAAACTTGGGACCTTGCATGTGCCAGGAAGACACTATACCACCAAGCTATCTCCCCAGACCTGTCTTCTCATTCTTGAAATGATTTTTCCACACTTACATTGCAATATAAGCCCAGAGACTTTGCACTGAGCTAGACGCCAAATCCCTTTTAAAAAACCTTAAGTTGTGTTACATTTCCCATGAAGTAGCTAAATTTCCCAGGCTGGGGTTGAATTTGTGAACCTATACCTTCAGTCTCCCACAGTGCTGAAATTACAAGCATGCACTGGCCTGAAAATGCCTCTTGTAAGATAGAACTTTTTAATTTAAATGAAGCACAGTTTATCAGTTACTTCCTTTATGGATTATGCATTTGGTGTTTTATTTAAAAACCCATTGCCATGCTCAAATACAATGTGTAATTTACATTTTCTCTTATGTAATCTTCTAGAAGTTTTATAGCTTTGCATTTTATATGTAGATATATGATCTATTTTTAGTTAGTTTTTTTGCTTACATTCTATATTCTCTTACTTTTTCTTTTGTTTCACTTGGGTTTTGGTTCTGCCTCTGGATGTGTAGAAGAATTTGCTAAAGATGCCCCATTGCTCCTTTTCAAAGGAGGATTTTACTATATTTATATGGGCTTATTTCTGGATTTTGTCTGCTCCATTTATTTGTCTATTCTTTTGTCAACAGCATACTATATTGATTATGTAAATTCTTAGTATTCATAAAATCAAAATATCAGTCCTCTGACTTTGTTCTTATCTTTTAATACTGAACTATATTTTATGAGTCTTTGCCTCTCCACAAATCCCTTTGTTGGTATCCACAAAATAAATTGCTGGATTTTTTTTAGCCTTGTGTTGAATCTATGCATCAACTTGGAAAGAATCAACACCTTGAAAAGTGTGTTAGCTTTTCCACTGCTGGACAGAGTACCTGGTACCTACGATTTAGAGGAGAAAAGTTCTACTTGGCTCATGGTCTCAGAAGATATAGTCAACAGCTGGCTGGTTGAAAGGCAGACTATCACTGCAGAAGTGTGTGGCCAAGCAGAGCAGCTTAGTTCATGGTGGCTGAGAAGCTGAGCAGAGAACAGTGCCAGGGAAGAATGGCAAGGAACCATACACAGCAATCAAAACCATACCTCATGACTCATCCGGACACATCCAATATTTTACTATTTCCTTAATCCAATAAAGTGGATAGAAGGATTAACAGTCACCAAAAAGCAATCAACAACTAGAAGTTGAACGTTAAAACA
>NW_004524640.1:4903882-4909388 GCF_000260255.1 Octodon degus
AATATTGTCATGATTTTTGTGTATGCTGGTAATATAGTCTGACTTCAGAGATGAAGTTTATATTAAAGTGGTCAGTTTAGCCTTATTAATTTATAAAAGTATCACTGAATGAAATTACTATAACCTTTTCCTTGAATATCTTAGAATATATGACTAAATAGCTTACATTAAACTACTAACATGAAACATATTTGTCAAATACTCTTTTCTAAGATGTGGCATAAGGCCAGTTGTGAAGGAGCATGCCTGTAATCATAGCCATCTAGGAAGCTGAGACAGAAGGATTGCAAGTCTAAATCTAGCCTGGGCAACTTAAGTGACTTAGCAGGACCCTTTCTGAAAGTGAAAAAGAAATGTACTAAAAGGGCTTAGTGTGATGGTCCTGAGTTCAAACCCCAGTACCAATCAAAGTGAGACTATAGTTTGACAAAAGTTATTGCTTTACATAATACAATCCCCAAGTGTTTTTTAAATATTAAATGAAAATGATTAATTTTAAAGATGGATTTCAATTAAAAAACATATCTTTTAAATGCAAATATCCCTTTAGAGAATTAGTCCTGTGAGACATCCCTATTATTGTACAGATTAAGCGAATGGCCTATTCCAGTGACGCTGAACCTTGTAGAGCTTTCAATGATACAGCAGCCAATATTTTACTATTTCCTTAATCCAATAAAGTGGATAGAAGGATTAACAGTCACCAAAAAGCAATCAACAACTAGAAGTTGAACGTTAAAACATATTATCATTTGCCCTAGCATCTAGTCAAATAAAATACTTAGATGGAGTCCTGCTAAGACATGTATAAAATCTATGTGAAGAAAAGTACAAAACTCAGGTGAAAGATATCAAAGAATAACTGAACAAATGAAGAGTTATTCCATATTCAGGGGCTGGAAAAGTCAGTATTGCTGTTATCGTACTGATAGTTAATCTTAATTGTTAACTTGATTGACTGATAATCCTTATGTCAACTTTATTGGATTAAGAAATGCCTAGCAGATCAGCAAAGCATGTGCCTGGCCATGTCTGGGTGGGTTACGGAGACTTGGTCTTAGGTACTGCATGTGTGCAGTCTCTTGCTATTTTTTTCTGCTACTGGCCCCATGCTCTGCTTCTTAGGTACCATAAACTAAGCAGTGTTGCCTCTTTCGTATATTTCTTCCTTGGAGCAAGCTGTCCATGGACTGAATCCTGTGAACCCATGAGCTAAATTAAACCTCTCCAGGTCTAAGTTTTGTTGTTGAGCACTGCGAACCAGCAACAGAAAAGCAACAGATTAATGCACTAATATGTAAGAAAGCAATTATCTTTCATGTATTAAGTTAATAATCTTGCTACAATTCCTTATGAGTTCCAGGACTTTTTTTCCAGGGCTTTTTTTTATTCTTTCTGATTTTTCTACAAAATCATGTAATCTGCAAGTCTAGTTTTATTACTTCCTTCCAATCTGTATAAGTTTATTTCCTTTATCATATTAAATTACATCAGGTTTGTTTTGTTTTTTGGTTTTTTTTTTGCGGAACCAGGGATTGAACTCAGGCCCTTGTGCTTGCCAGGGAAGCGCTTATTCCACTGAGTCACTCCCTGGCACAAGTCTTCTTTTATATAAGGTCTTGCTACATAACTCAGGCTCATAGTGATCCTCCTGCCTCAGCCTCTCCAGCACTGGGATTACAGGCGTGCACCATCATGCCTAGTTTCAGGGCCAGCACTGCATGCTCAGGGTTCTGGGACCAGCACAGCATGTGGTACCGGGATTGAACTCGGGACCTTGCACTTTCCATGCAGGCACTTAGGCTACTGATCTATGTCCCCAGCCTGTCAAGTCATTTTTTTAACTAGAAAAGGTTGTAGTATTTAAAGAAATAATATAGAAAATTACTTCTGAAACAAAAAATTTGGGAGTTTTTATATCAGGGGAATAAATAGCTAATAATCACTGTATCTCTTCTAACCTTCCATAAAAATGATTAAGAAGATACACAGAGCCATACAAGATCATGACAACTAAAACTATTGACCTATAGTGATTAAAATATGACAAGACTAATACACTTTGAATCAATTACTAATGAAATTCTCTATGAAGTTACTACTAACTACGGTGATTTCTGAACTCCTGAGTCAAACATGATGGAAAAATTTTATTCTTTGATACCCTTCTCACACAATCCCACCCTAAAATATAGCTTGACAAGTTCCCTTACCCTCCTTCCTCATATTCTAAGCCTGATTTCATCAGAACACAGCCCACTGCCTATCAGCATCCCTTTTTCTGCATTTACTTGAAGTTTATAATTACCAGTATTGCAACGCACAGAGCAGAAAGGCACTGTGTTCTGGACTAAGAAGTTCTCAGAGCTGGGAGCCACAGAGGCAATGTATTCCCAGATTCTTCTATATTAAGGTACAGTACAGTAGGTACAGTAGAACATATTTCTTTCTGTCCAGTCAAGCAACATTGTCTATTTATATCATATTTAAAAATCTAACTAAGTACTTCACACAAGGATCTGCCTTCCTATTTAACATCTGAAAAGATTCTAGTACTCCTCAAATGAAGAATGAGAACAAAAACAATATTCCCCCCAAAACAAGCACTAGGGTAAGTCTGCATTGCCTGTGCATTGACAAATAGTACGCCTGGGTAACTACTCATTTCTGAAAAATAATAAATGGGTGGGGGATTAAAATGAACCAAGAATTTTTATACTTATTACATGAATAATTATGATAAATGCACTCACACTGTCTCTTGCCTTTTTTTTAGACAAAAAGCAAAACAACAAAACAAAACTGTAAATGGCACCATGATGATCATTTATTACCTTCATAAAATTCTGATGCAGGTTGCCACACAATAGGAATTACTTATGGGGAATGAAGTCTTAGCATTTGCCCACCAGTTGCTCCTTACCTTGGATACACTCATGTGTGTAATGTTTACCCTCTTAAGACTGTACAGAGGTATGTCTCTTCTACCATGATGTCCCAGAAGCTCTGGGTACTCTAGAATGACTGAATGTAGATCTGCTGCATCAACAGAAATGCACTCACAAATATCCAAACTGAAATCCCATCATATAAATGTATAATGATTTTTATGTGCAAAAATCTATTATTTAAGTAATATCAATGTTTTCCAGTTAAGTACCACTTTCTGCACTGACTAAAAACAGTGAAGAAAATGGTACTTAATTGGAAAATAGACAGCCCTAATTAAAAACATTTTCCTTAATAATAGTCATCTGAAAGTAAAAAAATGTAGTTGAAATTATGACATTAAATGTTGTACATTATACTCCTCCCCAGAAAATACACTCATTTATTGAATTCTTTTTTGTAAATACACACATATATAACAAAAAACAATGTTCCCCCACAAAACAATGTTTAAAACAATGTTCTAAGACAAGTTGGTTACATATTTGGGATGTATATCATTCTCATTTTGAGCAAATATGTGAATTCATTTTTAGACAAGTGAGGAAGTGCTCACAACCTTAATAAGCTCATCCAAGATGCAATTTTAGAAAAACACATGGTCTTTCTCAAATCCTATGTTTGCATTTAATTTTGGAAGGTGAGAAGGTCAAAAAAATCTGGGTCAGATACAACAGTTGCTGATGCAGCTCCATTTGTGTTAAACTATACCGCTGTGTAATGTGCCTGCCACAGCCCCTCATCATTCCCATGAACATCTTTTCCTTAGTCGTTCTTACTGTGCATCCATGATTCTCCAATAATTCTTCTGAATACATCTCATTTTTTAATTCTGCTTTTTAAAATTTATTCTGTTTGTTTGCTTTTCTCTTTCTGATGTAACCATGGGTGTGTAGCAAAGCATATATATGTGTGAGTGTATGTGTGTGTGTGTGTTAATATATGCATATATGTGTATGTGCATCTGTAAGTCTTTATCTATGCAAAAGATGTGCGTGTGTATGACTGGGCATGATGATACAGTATGTTGATATTAGGTTCTGCATGGACACTTCACAGCTAGAATATTTCTTATCACTATCTAAATCCACTGTGGATTTCAAATGCATAATATGATGGAACAAATAATCTTGGAGTTTTTGCCCTTTCCTTGTTGTTTAAGGCACAGAATAAAGAATATTATATGTGCCAAACTTTGGCATAATGTTGAAACATTATGACCACAGTTGTTCACAGCTTCATGTAAGAGTATATAGTCTTCTTAGCAAAAAAAAAGATCTTTGATCAAATACACAGCACTTTTTATGAAATAATGAAGTCCTTTAAGTGTTCCCACAGCTTGATGCATCATAATTATTAGGGAGACTGTACTGGTGAGGCCATGCCTCAGATATTTTAAAAACTCACCAGCTAGAAGAGTTGTACAGAGATGATTCCATCATGATTTTTTACTTTTGAAATCATTTCCTCCTAACACAGGATGTTTCTATCACAACCAATACAAAATTTAAAATATAGGCATTTAAGCATTATAGCTCAAGCAAAAAGATTATCTATGGAATGAAATGGGGAGATCATAAATGTCCACACATACCTGTTGAAAAAATGGCTATATTAGAAACTAGGGGTAATTTGCAATAATTTGCAAATAATGTTTGGAACCTGGAAATTTGCATTAAAATTTAGTTTAAAATAACTACATTAGAGTATACAAAAATAGGGCCAGCCAAATAGCTCAGCAGATTAAAGCACCTGCAAGCAGGTGCAGGGGCCAGGTGTTCAATCCCCAGGCCTGCCGTGCCAGCCCACCCCTCAGGCATGCTGAGATGGCAATTGAGACTGGGCATGGTGGTGCATGCCTATAATCCCAGCTCTTGGGAGGCTGTAAACAGGTGGATCACTATGAGTCTGATGTTAGTAGTGAGACCTTGAAAACCCTGTAGACCCTTTCCTCAAAGACAAAGAAAAAAAAAAGAAGTATACAAAAATAGAGGTGGATTGAATGTGAAAGTATAAAACAACACACAATGAAAATATTAGAAGAATAAAAAGAAATATTTTATAATCCTGGGGTAATGAAGGCTTTATATCACAGAACCCAAGTTTGGAGGCAAGAAAAGTAAGCAGAGATTTGGTTACACAAGAACATTAAATATTGATAGACTCCAACACCATAATTCAACAGTAAAGACAAGAGATTAGATAAAGAGCTAAAACTGTATAATCCACAAAAGGACAAAATACATAAGCAATAATAAAATATTCCAAGGAAATATGGGAAAAGAACAAATATAAACAAGACATAACATTACAGATATGACAAAATATGCATTTACATAGTGATAAAATAACCATTAATAATCAGGTAAAATGAAGTAAACAAGTATAGACACACACACACACACACACACACACACACACTTATAATCAGAGTGCCAAAAATATTTTTAAAAGATATTATGCAGTATGGGTGAAGTTGGCCAGGGAGATAGCTCTGTGGAATAAGTGCTTGCCTGGCAAACGCAAGGTCCTGACTTCGATCCCCATTACCAAAAAA